>NW_028229856.1:0-57923 GCF_053477565.2 Lygodium microphyllum | reverse complement strand
AATAGATAATCAGTTTCTATAACCTTCACTAATCAATTCTTAACCTCATCACATTTGATCATAACTATATTGAATGCGCATAAAGACATATGTAGAATAACCTTTGGCAATTAATTCTATCATGATTCTATGCCTTAGTATCCCAACTATTCTAGCTACAAATCATAGTGATTAATCATTTTATGCTTGAACTAATATGTCTTTCTAGATGAGTTATCAGTTTAATGTGTAAGTGAAGAATATGGAAGCTAATATCTTATGTAATTATCTTATATTGAAAAATGATAATCTAGTAATGAATAACCTGGTTTGGCAACATGGCGACATTAGGAACTTCATCTTTACTCACGCTCGCATTAGCCACACCCGATATTCCATTTGTAGTGGCAACTCCTGCAACCTCGGGCACTCCCGTGTCATTGGCAATACCCGTTGCTTGACTAGTTGCGTTGATTTCCATGGTTTTTCCATTTCGTCGCTTTGGAGCCATCGTCCACGAGGAGTTTGAGAGATAGGGAAGGTGGGATAGATTTTAGATGAGAGAGGGTAAGAGAATATGGCTTAGTTAAAGATCGAGACAAGGGATTTGAGCTAACTCTCTTCCTCTTTCTCTTTCTCTCTCTCTCTCTCTCTCTCTCTCTCTCTCTCTCTCTCTCTCTCTCTCTCTCTAGCTTCTCGCAGCCTCTTGAAGGAGTATTCTTCCTTCTCTCTTCTTCTCTCTCGTAGCCTCTCGGGGTCTCTTTATGTCCCTTATCCCTCTCCCATGCCTCATATTTATAGTGAATTGGAGAAGAGGGCTTGTGGTTGAGAAGTGGAGCTCTTTGTGGAGGGGGATCTTGGAAAGATCAGTGATCTGATGCTTAGATCATAAATCTGATGGTTCCATTGGCTCCGAAAGGGGGGTAAAACTCCAAGACACTTGATTAGAAAGCTCTCAGTTCACACCTTCTTCTTTTCTCTGTTCGAAGTGCTGTCTACTGCTTGTAAACTGCGATCGCGGCGTGCGCGATTTTGCCAGTCACTTTTCTTTAAAATCTTCAAACTAACTAACACATCACTTGTTTTTTTCTTTTAAATGACATCTAGTTCTAGAAATCTCCATATCTCTTAAAAAAAAATTAAGATAATCTCTAAAATATCTAAAATATTCTAGTCTTGTCCAAAAGTCTAATATTTTTAGACCATCCAAACTATACACATTATCCTAGTGATTAATATAACTCATAAGTTTCGTTCATGTTGTAATTTACGTGAAGGGTGGCCACGGTCCTTGCCAATTCGAAAAAAATATCGAATTTACAACTCTTGATTTTTCTAAATAAAATATTTTAAATTAAATAAAAATTATTAATAATTAATGTTAGTTAGTTTTTACCTTAGTTAGTCTTTAGTTAGTAATCTTACTAACTTATTAATTAACTAACTAACTTTCGAACTAACCAACTAACTTTTATTGTGTGGAAATATTACAGTTATCCTTGTGACAATTGATTTTCAGTCGTAAACTTTATTGCTTTGAGGTTAGGTAAATTCAATTAATCTTCATTTTTCCTTGCAAACGAAACTCATGCCAAATAACAATCTTTTCCTTGCTAAGATATGCAGTTAGCAATGATAACTTCCTAGAGTTCAAGCAACGTAAGAAACCTTTCATGAATTTCATCTTCTATGATGATTTGTTGCAAAAAAAGAATAGGGGTAAATGGTGCAAGATGCAGTTTTTATACCTTCAAGATTTAACCGAAATATACTACTATAGTAGGTAGATAATCTCACTCATAATTCGTTTCAAAGCATGATGCCATTTGAAGGAAACTATGTTTATTATATTATCATTTTTGCATGTTCAATTAAACTAAACTCCTTCATCGTAAATAACTAGGACAAAATATATCTTATCCCAAACAATTCCTCTTGCATTATTAAATTAAAATCGATATAAAACCAAGAAGGAAAAACCTGGTTTTGGGGTGAGATATCCACATGGATACCGGGAGATGACCCTCCCACAGCTACTCCTTGGACTTTCTTAGGAGGCATTGCAGTTCGAACGTGAAAGTAGCTTTTACTCTTTCTTTCGGATTTCCACCGTCTCTCTTTCGAGGCAAGGAGCCGTTTAAATGATTGACCACAAGAAGGAATAATAAGACTTTTAAAGTCTTAGCTTCTTCGGAGAGGGAAAGGTTTATAAAGCCTCAGAAGGCCGTATAGGGTATATACACGGCAAAAAGGTTATGGGTGAGTGTGGCTTTGCAACCATATGAACCTTTGGAGAACTTTGGGCTTGAGGTAAAAGATACAGGAAGGGGGATTTTTTTGAGAGGTTCTTGGACACAGGGTAGTAAAGATTTTAGGGATTTTAACCCGGCGTGATAAGGGAAAGGTGAAGGGTGAAGGCTTCTAGCACGGGGGGGAAGAAGAGGGGAAAGGGTGTGTAAGGAAAAGGGGACACGGGGTTAGAAAGGGCTTAGGGGGGTGTGTTAAAAGGAATATGAGGGGGGTGCAACACAGTTTCAAGGAAACACAAGAAGGGACTTTATAAATTTAGGCACGGGGAAGGGAAAAGGGTTTATGAGGCCAAGGGGAGTGGGCCTAAGGTGGCTTAAGCACGGGGTGGGGAATTAGTGGCTCCACGGGAAGGGAAGCTTAAAGCCTAAGCCTCCACGAAAAGGGAAGCTTAAAACCTCCACGGAAAGGGAACTTAAGGCCTCCATGGGAAGGGATGCTTAGAAGATCCCCCCCTTAGAAGCTTCCCCAAGAGGCTTCTAGGAAGCTTCTGGGTAATCAAATTGACGTGGAGTAAGAAAACTCCAAAAGGAAGAGGAGGGACGGCATTAGAATTTGGCGGCGTGTAAGGATGGATGCCGGGGGCTGCCGCACGGCGTAGCACGGACGTGATCTAGAGGCGACCCCCACCGCGTAGCCGAACACGAGCCAACGCTCGATGAACTTCCTCCCCCACTCCGGTAACGGCAGGGCGTCCACTTCCACCACCGCGCAGCCGAACACAAGCAGCTCCCTCTCCCTCCTTTCACCCTTCTCACGGCGATTGGCGGCTCTCTCTCCTTCTCACGTACCGAATCCTCCTTCCCTCTGAACATTCACATAATTTCTTCCTCTCCCTCTCCACCCCCTTGATCTTCAAAGGAGGAGGTATTTATGGGAAGAGGGGGGTAGGGCCTCCCTCTCCCATGTGGATCCAACATGCAGTCCCTCCCCTCCAGCTCTACATTCTCCAATTATAACCATCCCCTTCTCTCAGCCACGCTTCGGCTGGGGGAAAGAGGAAATTTTTTTTGCATTAAATCCAATATTAATCCCTTATCCTCCTCCCAAGAGGAGGTTCTCATGAAAAATATGCGGTTTCGTTAAGCCATGTCTCGTTTGGGCACCGTGGAGAGTGTATTAGTTTAACCCGTCCCAACCCACAATGTAACATTGTCATTTCCCCGAGAATTCACATGGCCTTTATAATATTTTTAACAGAAATATTACATTCTCTCCCCCTTAGAGGAATCGAGATGTCCTCATCTCAAGATAAACTGGGGATATTGATGGTTGAGAGTGCCTTCATCTACCCAAGTGGCATCCTCTTCGGGATAATCTTTCCATTGGAGGAGGCATTCTCTCAAGGTTCTGGATCTTAACTGTCTCTCTCTAACATCTAAGATCCTATCCGGCCTTAGTTCAAGGACTCCTTGACTAGGCATTACAATTTGTTGGTCATCAAGTACATGGTTAGGGTTGGGTACATATTTTTTCAATAGGCTGATATGGAATACATTGTGAACTTTTAGGTTCTCAGGGAGTTGCAATCTATAAGCATTGGGTACTAGGCATTTGAGGATTTTGTATGGCCCACAATACCTTGGACTTAGCTTCTTGCAATCCCCTAGGGATAGAGAACTCTTTTTAGGGCATACACGAATGAAGACCATGTCTCCTTCTTCGAAGACTCTTTCTTGACATTTCAAATCCACGTATGCCTTTTGTCTATTCTTGGCCGCTTGTATGTCTTGTCTTATTGTTTTTATTTGATCATCCATGTCTTCCAACATCTGTCTTGACGCTTCAACCCTTAGGGTTGGATCAGAAAAGTTTAGGGGACTTCGACAATCATGACCATACAATGCTTGGAAAGGAGTCATCTGAATGCTCTGCTAGTAAGAAGCATTGTAGGCAAATTCAACCAATGGCAAGTATTGAATCCACCTTTTCGGCTCTCGACAGCAGTATGCCCTAAGCAAATCCTCGATGACTTGATTTACTCGCTCTGTTTGGCCATCCGTTTGGGGATGGTAGGCAGTACTAAAACAGAGTTGAGTCCCAATAGCTTCAAAGATAGCTCTCCAGAAGTGCGATGTAAAGAGAGAATCTCGATCACTAATGATTCTTCTGGGTAAACCATGTAGCTTGAATATCTCTTTGATAAACAATCTTGCAATGTCAGAGGCTTTATAGTTTGTCTTTACTGGAGTAAGGTGTGCAACTTTAGTAAGCATGTCAACTACAACCATGATGGAGTTGTATCCTCCCTGGATTTGGGGTAGGCCTACAACAAAATCCATACTGATGAATTCCCATTTCATTTGGGGGATGTCAAGCGGTTGTAGTTTCCCTGGCATCATGACATGTTCGGCTTTGATACGTTGGCAAGACAAACACTCAGTGACATATTTGAGAACGTCAACTTTGAGCCTCTCCCAATGGTAGCTCTTCCTAACTGCATTAAGAGTCTTAGCATAGCCAGGATGTCCTGCGAAAGGGGAATCATGAGCTTCCCACATTATCTTCTGCTTAAGTGACTGGCTTGCTGGTATACACAGTCTTAATTTGTAATAGACAAGTCCATTATCAATGGAAAATTCCTGATACTTAGCTCGCAACTTTTGATTCTGCTCCTTGTTAGAGATTTCTTTTAGCATTGCTTGGTAGGCCAAATCATGGCATGCTTCCTCTCTAGCTAACTCAAGTATAGGGTTGTTTGGCATAGATACTTTTGTAGCTAGAGATCTGGCCATTGATGGATTCTGCAAGATTAGGGAATTTAGGAATGCCTTGCGACTAAGTGCATCAGCAACTACATTCTCTTTCCCTGGTCGGTACTTGATTTCAAAATCATATTCCTCCAACACTTCAATCCACCGACGTTGCCTCATGTTGAGCTCGTTCTGGGTAAATATCCATTTGAGGCTCTTATGGTCGGTTACTAGAGTAAACTTGTTACCCAACAGGTAGTGTCTCCAAAGTTTTAGAGCATGGATGACAGCTAGTAATTCCAGATCATGCGTAGCATAATTCTTTTCATGGCTCTTCAATTTCCTTGAAGAGTATGCTACTGGATGACCTTCCTGCATAAGTACACACCCCAAGGCAAGAATGCTAGCATCAATTACTACCTATAACTCCTTATTGAGGTCTGGAAGTTTTAAAATAGGTGCTGATACCAAACTTTGCTTCAATTTATCAAAGCTATTTTGTTCGGGAATTGACCATGTAATGGAAGTCTGCTTCTTTAGTAAGTCCGTCAGAGGTGCTGCAATCAAAGCATAGTTTTTTATGAAGACCCTATACCATCCTGTCAATCCAAGAAAGCTAGGTATCTCTTTGACGGATACTGGTATTGGCCATTCAAGCACATCTCTGACCTTGGCTGGGTCTACTGATATTCCTTCTGATGATACTATGAATCCCAGATATTCAATTTGACGCTTGAAGAATGCACACTTTTTCATTTTTGCATATAGCTTATGTGACCTCATTGTCTCAAGGACAATCCGCAGTTGGGGTTCATGATCTTCTTCCTGTTTAGAATAGACTAAAGTGTCATCAAAGAAGACAAGCACGAAATCATCAAGATATGGCCTAAAGATGTCCTGCATTAATCTATTGAAGGTGGCAGGTGCATTCGTAAGCCCGAATGATATAACTAGGAACTCAAAGTGCCCATATCTTGTATTGAAGGCCGTCTTTGGGATATCTTCTTCCTTGATCCTTATCTAATAGTAACCTGGCCTAAGATCAATCTTGGAGAAGATCTTTGCACCCTGAAGACGATCAAGAAGCTCATCTATTCTAGGAATAGGATACTTGTTCTTTACTGTTGATTGATTCAACCCTCGGTAATCAATACATAGTCGAAGTGTCCCATCTTTCTTTTTTTGAAATAGTACTGGAGCTCCCCACGGTGAATTGCTAGGCCGGATGTAGGCCTGATCTAACAGTTGCTTGAGTTGTTCCTTCAACTCAATTGCTTCTGGTATGGACATTCTATAAGGTCTCTTTGCAATTGGTGCAGCTCCAGGCACTAACCTAATCTCATGATCCACTTCTCTTTGAGGCAGAAGTTCGGTCAACCCTTCAGGGAATACGTCCGCGTATTCCTTTAGCCAAGAAGGTCCTTCATGAGATTCTTGCTTTTGATCTAACTTGTTGAGTTTGATCAAGTAAACAGGTAATCCTTTTCTAACTCCTTTTATGATTCGAGATACTTTGGCCAATTGGATTCTTGGCACTTCTGCCTCACCTTGAGTTGTGACTAATTCCCTTTCAGAGTTTCGAAAGGAAACTTGACCCTTTCCACAGTGAATGTGGGCATCGTTGGGCTTAAACCAATCCATTCCGAGTAAACACTCATGGATACCTAAATTCATGACTCTGAATTTAACTGAAGTCTTCTTTTCTCCCAAAAAGAATTCCACCCTAACAGTTTGCCTGGTACAAGTTACCTCTTGACCATTTACCAATTCCACAAGCAGGGTAGGTACTTCTACTGTGGCTATTCCTAATCTTTTTGCACATGCTGGTGAGATAAAGGAATGTGTACTGCCACAATCAATCAAGGTTTTGAAACCTTTACCTTGATAGTCCGACGGTGTCTGAAACACCGAGAACTGGCGATTCGGCCCTTTCTTGTGTAAAGCGGCGTGGACTATCACTCTTTCAAATTCTGCTTCCATGGTCGGATCTTCTTCTTCCCCTTCTTCGCACATTTTCCTATTGGCAATGCAGGCGATTCTTCCTCTTCCTCGGGTAGCGGCTCCTTGACCACGGCCTGTTCCTTGAAAAGGCCTTGGCGATGTCCTCCGCTAAGCTTGGGACATTGCCTCTTGAAGTGACCGGGTTCGTTGCAGTGGAAACAACGGAGGGTTTCTTTATTGGCTTGTCTTGCATATCTTGGCTTAGCAAGAAATAGTCCAATGTTGCCACATCATCATGTGAAGCTGAATACAAGGCAACTTTCACTATCACAATTGAATGCATATGGATTAGATGCTTGCTAGTTGATATGGATGTATCTGTTACAAAGCTTACTCCTTTGTTCACTGACAGTCAGAGTGCCATTGTAGTGGCACGGAACCCAGTGTTTCATGCATGCACGATACACATTGAGATACATTATTACTTTGTTAGAGAGAGGCTACATGAAGGTGATATCAGCCTTGTCTATTGTCCTACCACCAATAATGTGGCATACATCTTCATCAAATCTCTTCCTTGTGAAAAATTTGAAGCATTTTGCAATGCTTTAAATTTGTTCTCCTTGGGTGGTGGATGATCCTTGTACTCTTGATCACTCTTCACTCCAGAGGGGTTTGTTGGGTATCTCACTCATGCCTCACTTACGACTATGCTCACATAGGAGTGTCGTGAGGACACTGGGGCACTTTTTACTCTCGGTAGGAGAGGTTTTTTCCCCCAGACTTAACCCTAAGGTTTAAGGGTTGTACCTTGTCCTTTTAGCTTATACTCTTTCAGTCTATTGCATTGGGTGTCGTGCTTCACTCTCACACTGTCTACTAGGTTTCTATGCTGAGCTTTGATCCTACCTTCTTCTCACAACCATCAATTAACATTCTGACAACGAGTATGTTGGTATTAAGTTTTCCCGTGTAGGGCATGTAATGGGACTTAATCAATATGATTTACTCGTATTAGAGTAAGCCAGGTCATCCTATCCCACAATCCTTTTAATGACTTTTGCAAATGAACAGTCTTATACCTCTCCATGCCACCTGGTTTGGTGAACCAGAAATTGAGGGGGCAATACAATTTCTGTTTGGATACTCTAGTGTAGGTAGCAGATATGAGAGAGAGAGAGAGAGAGAGAGAGAGAGAGAGAGAGAGAGAGAGAGAGAGAGAGAGAGAGAGAGAGAGAGAGAGAGAGAGAGAGAGAGAGAGAGAGAGAGAGAGAGAGAGAGAGAGAGAGAGAGAGAGAGAGAGAGAGAGAGAGAGAGAGAGAGAGAGAGAGAGAGAGAGAGAGAGAGAGAGAGGGGGAAGAGAGGAAAAGCGAGGGGGAGAGAGGGGTATTTGACAAATTTTCATTCACCAAATATGGGGGCAGAGACAAAATGATCCCAGTCCACATGCACTCTCTCTCCAATGATCCTAGCCCACACACTCTCTCCCATTCCCTCTATAAAAGACGTAAGTAACTAATATATATGTGGGCGCCGATGACCCCTTCTTCAGTGATAAAATGATCCTAGGCTACACACACTCGCACTCTCCCCGCCATCCCTTCCATAAAAGCCCCATATAGCTAACATATTAATATACCAATATACTACTTATTAATATCACTTTATGCTAATTAAGTAAGTAGTATCACTTTATACTAATTAATGATTTATTTCTAACTAATATTCATTAGTTTATTTATTTCATTAGTTGGTCTTAGACTTAGTAGATTAGGTTGGTTGGGGAATTTCTAGATAAGAATCACTATTGTTGTACATATCAAGGTCAAAACTTGTCTTAGTGTCCTCCTAGACTTTAACTATGTCATCTTTGACTGTGAATACCTTGAGGTTTGGGCAATGATCATTGAATTGGTGCCCCATTTGTTCGTAGCCAAGTAACTTGAGGTATTCAAGCCATTCCAATTCTGAGACCAGACTTAGGATACCCAGATCAATGAGCAAGCACTTACTTTGAGAGGGTTTGGGGTCCATGGATATTTTCTCAATGGTATGGCCATCTGTGTCATAAACTACGATGTTAGAATTAGAATCATCATCATCGTGAATTGATTGGTAGTCCTCAAATTCACTCAACTACCTCCTTATATCGTAGAAAGACTAGACCATTGCCCCATTCCTTGATTAGACATGTGTTGTGCATGTCAAGATTGTGGGAGAGAAGGAAGGAGTCTCACTTGTAGCTTTCTTGCTTGCACAATGGGGAAATACACACAAGGGTGGAGGCTGAAAACAGTTTTCCTCTTCTTAGTTGTGTAAGCCAAAAGAACTCTAGTACAAAGAAATAGAAGAACCCTATATATGGGTCTCAAACCAAACTCAACTAACTAAGGTGGCATACTAACTAAGCCACGAACTAGAGTAGATAAGGATAGCTATCATGTAGCTATTATTCATGGGCGGTGTACCAACCGCATCTGCAACTGACAAGTCGGTGACATAAATGCACAACGGTCACCCTGGCATATCACGAGTGGAGCTCGATATCTCAACACTCCCCCTCGAGCTCAATCCCAATTCCTGCACACCAAGCAGTTCTCTGAACTTGCACAGCTTCTTTGCGCCCAATGCCTTCGTAAATATGTCAGCTACCTGATCCTCTGTGTTGACATAAACTAGATCAATAAGACCTAGTAAAACCCTCTCCCGCACATAGTGATAATGCACCTCAATGTGCTTTGTTCTAGCATGATAGACTGGGTTATTTGCCAAGTGTATACTACTCATGTTGTCACAATAAATGACAACTGGCCCATCTGTAGGCTGATGCATATCATAAAGTAGCTTATGCAACCAAGCTACCTCACATGCAGCCATTGCTGCACCCCTGTACTCAGCCTCTGTGCTGGACAAGGCAACTGTAGGCTGTTTCTTGCTGCTCCAAGTGACTGCAGCACTCCCAAAAGAGAACACATATCCACTGGTAGATTGTCTATCAGAAATGCTACTAGCCCAATCAGCATTAGTGTATCCATGCAATTGTATATGAACCCCAGTCTCATAAAAAAGTCCATACTGCAATGTGGACTTCATATACTTGAGTTGAGTATGCGTCTAGCCGCATCCAAATGCGGTTTCCTTGGAGCCTGCATAAATTGACTTACCAATCCAACAGCATAGCTCAAATTTGGCCTGGTAATAGTCATATAAATCAAGCTTCCTACTATGCGTCTGTACATAGTAGGGTCTTCCAGAAGCTCACCTGCATCTGCGCTCGGCTTCACATTCTGCTCTAAAGGAACTGAAATAGACTTACAGCCTGTCATCCCATATTTGGACAGCATGTCCAATCCATACTGCCTCTGCAAGAGCTGTATCCCACTTGGTTATCTAATCACCTCAATGCCCAAGAAATAACGCAGCTCTCCCAAATTCTTCATCTCAAACTTCTGCTTCAATAGCATTTTCACATGAAGGATATCTTCATCACTGTCACCTGTCATAATCAAATCATCAACATAAATGACAAGTAGCATAATACCTTTCTCTATTTTTCTCACATAAAGTGAGAAATCTGCCTTGGAAATCTGAAAGCCAATAGTAACAAGATACTGTCCTATCTTGTCAGACCATGCTCTAGGTGCTTGCTTCAAGCCATACAAGGCTTTCTTCAACCTGCAAACAAACTCAGGATGAACAGCATGCACATAACCTGGTGGCTGCTCCATATAGACCTCTTCTTGCAAATCACCATGCAAGAAGGCATTCTTTACATCCATTTGATGTAAAGACCATCCCTTTGATGTAGCCATAGCAATGACTGCTCTTACGGTTGCCATCCTTGCAACCGGGCTGAATGTTTCTTCATAGTCAATGCCATATGTTTGTGCATATCCCTTGACTACTAATCTTGCCTTGTATCTGTTCACAGAACCATCTGCATTGTGCTTCACCTTATAAACCCACTTACAACCAATTGCATTCTTACCTTTAGGCAAAGGTACCAATTCCCATGTAGCATTTGCTTCCAAGGCATCCGTTTCTTCATCCATGGCTTTCTCCCATTTTTCTTTTCCCATGGCTTGCTCAAAAGAAGTGGGTTCTGGTTCCTGTATCACTTTGACCATATATGCATAGTGAATGACTGTAAATCCATCATATTTCAGCCTATCCACAGGATACCTAGCTCTCGTAGACCTGTGCAAAGTAGGTTCACTCCCAGGTGCTCTCAAAACATCCCTAGTCTTCCTTACTCTAGGTGTAACAATAGAAGGAATACCCAACTCATCATGAATGCTCTGTTCTGAGCCACTGGAATCACCATCCACATAAGAGTGACCTGCATTCACATCAAACATGGGCTGATCAACCTTCTCTTTTCCTTTTCGTGATACTTGCATACCACTATCTGCATTGCTCTAAGAACATTCTCATGATCTCAATCTACCTGTCCATGGCGAAGAATGTGAACCACTCCTAGAGGACGCTCTAGGTCCACTAATATTTTGTGACTGTTGTTGTGCATTCTGTGCAGCATTACCATTTTGTGCATCTACATCATCAATCACATTTACTGGTTTATACCAGCTACTCATCTCATCAAAAACAACATCTCTGCTCGCTGTAAACTTACGAGTAGAAGGGTTATAGCATCTATACCCTTTTTGATGCAGAGAGTAACCAATAAAGATGCACTTCTCAACTTTTGGATCCAACTTGGATCTCAACTCATCTGGCACATGTACATAGGCAATGCAACAAAAAATTTTCAAATGAGAAATATCTAGTTTCCTACCAGTATACTTCTCCTCTGGAGTCATCCCATGTATTGCTGCAGTGGAAGTCCTGTTCATTATATAGACTGCTGTAGCAACTGCTTCAGCCCAGTAAAAATCTGGCAAGTCTTTTTCGTTGAGCATGGCACAAGATACCTCTCCATTATGCCCGTTTTTCCTTTCTGCAATTCCATTTTGTTGTGGGGTATGACTGCATGAATATTGCTGCTTTATCCCATGCTCCTACAGGAACCTTGCAAACTCATTTGAGAGGTACTCTCCCCCTCCATCTGACCTTAGGCATTTTATTTGCAGACATGTTTCTTTTTCAACCATAGCTTTAAGAGTTTTAAAATGCCCAAAAACTTCACTTTTCTTTTTCATAAAATACACCCAAACTTTTCTGCTATAGTCATCAATAAAAGTGACAAAATAATGACAGCCTCCAAGAGATGCAGCTTTAGTAGTCCACACATCAGAGTGGATTCATTCCAATGGCTTCTTACTCTCTGGAACATGTCTAGGAAATGGTTTTCTTGCCTGTTTTCCAAATTGGCAGGCTTCACTTACCTTATGCATTTCTGCAACCTTGAATTTAGGCAATCCTGCAACAATATTTTGGGCCTGCATTGATTTAAGTCGCTGTACATTAACATGACCAATGTGTTTATGCCAGATATCAATATCTGCAACTACACCGGTCCCATGTGCAAACATTGCTGCACTCAATTCAGGCATGTCTGCATCCAACGTAAACATTCTGCCCTTCTTCTTTTCTTTTGCTATCAAGCGACCTTTATTTTTCATATCCTCAACAAAGCATCCATGAGGATTAAATCTGACCTGCAAGCCCTGCTCAACCATTTGACCAACAGAAACCAGATTCTTGGTGATATTCGGGACATGAAATACATCGGACATGTATTTCTTTTTTCCATCCTGCATAGACAAATGAATTTTTCCAATCTGCACAATAGGATGTGCAGTATCATCACCAGTCTCCACAAATCCTGGTTTTTTCATTTTCCTTGCATCCTCCATTCATTCTGCATGACCTGTCATGTGGTTTGATGCACTTGAGTCAACATACCATACATCGTTGCTTTCTTCTACACTTGTCACAGAATTATTCATGTGTTGCACCATAAACAAATGCTCATTTCTGTCATCACCCTGTCGACTAGAAGATGCATAATTCCCTTGTTGCAGTTTTCCATTCATGATATCATTCTGCTTTTTATAGCAGTCTTTAGCCATATGACCCATTTTACCATAGTAGTAGCATTCAACATTACTGTTTGCATTTTGGCCTCTTTGCCATCCACCACGACCTCTTTGGCTCCCCCTGCCTCTAGAGTTACCACGTCCTCCTCCATAGGATTGGTTTTCTTGAGTTTGTTGCATATTCTAATTTCTACCACGGCCTCCAAATCGGCCTCCTCTACCTCTGCCTCTACCTCTTCCAGCATTTGAGTAGAAGACAACTTCTTTTGAAGATGCACCACCATTTCTCTGCTCCTCAGAAATTAGAAGAGCAATCAACTCCTCAAAATCAGGAAATCTTTCACGGACGGAAATGGATGTTCGGAACTGTGCATAATCCTTTCCTAGACCATGCAAGGTCACAGAAACTAAATCATCATCTTCCACTGGCGACCCAATGGAAGCAAGTGCATCTGCAATCTTCTTCACCTTCATGTGGTAGTCATAAAACTTGTATTTTAAAAATACCTTATTTTGAACCCATGTGATGCACACATATATTTATGAGTAACTTACCCGAGGAGGCTTCACACAAGGTTTTACTGTTGTACAACCTTTAGGTATTGCTAGGTTAGAACCCGATTCATGCTGTTTTAGGGGACCGGAATGGGACTATACCCTACAGATATAGAGGTTGAGCGACTCATCCCTCTCATTTCCCATTCTCCTTAAATCAAGTGTGGCATGGGTCACCTTTGGCTTGGGTATCTTTGTGTAAAGTAGGATGCCCCGATGCTAGAATGTTGTCAGGAGACCCTGAGCACGAGGGACCCAAGTTTCAGGTCGATCCTAGTGGGTTTAGCCGTGAACGTTTCGGTTCAAGACAGACTCGAGAAACCCTAGGCAACAAACCACGGAACATTCCATGGGAGTGCTAAGTAGCAATGCTTAGATTTGTCTCTCAATGAACCACTAAAAACGTGCCTGGACAACCGATAGGCAGGCACGTTACAGTTGGTATATGAGAGCAAACCAATGAATAAAACAATCAAAATAGGAATAAATCGGGAAGAGTGAAGTGATGTTTTCACTGGGAAACCTTTTTTTTCTTTTACTCACTTGTGGATTGTTTCCGCTTCGAGATCTATGAGGCATGGAGTAGGTTACTTGTATTTCAAATCATGTTCAGGATGGCTATGAATTCTTCAAGTTATCGTAGATGATCCGAGATGATGGGGATCTTGGATCAACTCTACAACCCCTCACCGTTGTATGCGGAAAGGCATTGGACTTGGAGCACACGCTACTACTACATAGATGCCAATCGACTCGCCTATCTTCAAAACCATTTGAAGAGGCTAAAATGGTTGGAGGACTTCAAGATTATCAAGTTATTCATCTTCCATGAGGCACATGTGAACTCAATCCTACACATCAGATGTTGGCAGATAGATTAGACTTGCTATATCTATGAGGAGGTGATCAAAGTCTTGCCAGCATACAAAATTGGGGCGAAATGAACATCATGGCTATAAAAAACGGGGATTTCTTGAACTTCCCATGACTTACTGCTTCATGAGAATCCATTTCCCAAATCCATATTACTATTCTGTCCCTGTAGCTGAATCCAATAGGAAATTATTAACCTGGCATTGACATATCTCTTGAAAAGAAAATCATCCCAGCCAATCTCTATCTATTCTTGAATAATTGTACTTGAGGCTTATGCTTCTTTATGGAAAAATAGGAATTTTATGTTTATTTGATTTGTTGCATAGTATTGATGAAAAATAATCTGCACATTGAGATAAGTTGTGAAGAGATGTGTAAATGCAATCTTAATGTGAAGGTTTAAATTTAAAACCAGATACAACCCCAAACGCTGAACTAGAATCTTGTCCCTCGGTAGAGGCACAAGAGAAGACGTTTCTTCTCAAACAAATCAAACCTTTGGAATTTGATGGGAAAGGGAAGATTGTTGAATCGATAGAAGAATGCAGGGATATTGAAAGCTCAATTGAAAAGGGCGCAAGGACAGAGTCAAGGCCAATAGAAGAAACCAAGGGAAAATGCAATCAATGACTTTGTCTCCACTCAAAGAAGTGACCAAAGCCTGCGATGTTTTCACTACAATGAACCTGGGCACTTCAAAAGAGAATGTCCCAAACTTGGCGAAGATTGTCGTCAAGGAAAATTCAGTGGCCAAGCCAGGACTACTTGTGGCCGCGGGTGTGCAGCAACAGGAAATGGCGAAAACTTCCAATATCTCCACTAAGGAAATCAACGAAGAAGAAGACCCGTCCATGGAAGGTGAGATTGAGAGGGAACCCATTCATGCCACTCTCCATAAAAAGGGACCGAATTGTCGATTTTTGATGATCCAAACACCATCGGATCACCAAGGTAAGAAATTCAAAACCCTGATTGATTGTGGCAGCACTCATTCTTTCATTTCACTAGCTTGTGTAAGAAGGTTAGGGATAGCCACTGTAGTTGTACCTACTGTGCTTGTCAAACTAGCAAATGAGCGAGAAATCACTTGCACTAGACTAACTGCTAAGGTGGAATTTCTACTTGGAAACGAGCCCACATATGTTAAGTTCAGGATAATGAATCTAGGAGTCCATGAGTGCCTACTCGGGATGGACTGGCTAGTCTCCAATGATGCTCACATCCATTGTGGGAAGGGCCAAGTCTCCTTTCAGAATCCTAAAGGTGAGTTAGTTACAACTCAAGGAGAAGTAGGTAAAACAAAGATCTAGCTAGCCAAGGCAATGGAATAGCTCAAGGAATAAGAGAAGGATTACCCATCTATTTAATCAAGTTAAACAAGTTGGAATAGGTAGAGGACTTCAATGAAGAGCCGTCATGGTTAAAAGAGTATATTGATGTATTCCCACAAGAATTGACACAATTACCACCACCTAGGGAAGTTGACCATGAGATTAAGCTAATACCAGGTGCTATATTGATTGCAAAAAGGCCCTACAAGATGTCCATTCTTGAAGCTATTGAGTTAAAAGAACAACTCAAAAAACTATTGGACCAAGGGTACATACGCCCCAATAGTTCTCCTTGGGGGCTCCAACCTTGTTCCAATGCAAGGACAAAGTCAAGGCTAACAAAAGAAGCCAAGGGAAAATGCAATAAGTGATTTTGTCCCCACTCAAAGAAGTGACCAAAGCCTATGATGTTTTCACTACAATGAACTTGGGCACTTCAAAAGAGAATGTCCCAAACTTGGCGAAGATCGTCGTTAAGGAAAATTTAGTGGCCAAGCCAGGACTACCTGTGGCCGTGGGTGTGCAACAACAGGAAGGGTGAAAACTTCCAATATCACCACTAAGGGAATCAACGAAGAAGAAGACCCGTCCATGGAAGCTGAGATTGACAAGGCATCTGTTCATGCTCCTCTCCATAAAAAGGGGCCGAACCGTCGATTTTCGGTGATCCAAAAACCATCGAATCACCAAGGTAAGAAATTCAAAACCCTGATTGACTGTGGTAGCACTCATTCTTTCATTTAACCAGCTTATGCAAGAAGGTTAGGGATAGCCACTGTAGCTACACCTACTTTTCTTGTCAAATTAGCAAATGGGGGAGAAATCACTTACACTAGACAAACTGCTAAGGCGGAATTTCTACTTGGAAACGAGCCCACATCTGTTAAGTTTAGGGTAATGAATCTAGGAGTCTATGAGTGCCAACTCAAGATGGATTGGCTAGACATCCATTGTGGGAAGGGCCAAGTCTCCTTTTAGAATCCTAAAGGTGAGTTAGTTACAACTCAAGGAGAAGTAGGTAAACCAAAGATCTAGCTAGCTAAGGGAACATGAATAGCTCAAGGAATAAGAAAAGGATTACCCGTCTATCTGATCAAGCTAAATAAGCCGAAATAGGTAGAGGACTCTAATGAAGATCTGTCATGGTTAAAAGAGTACACGGATGTATTCTTGAAAGAATTGACAGAATTACCACCACCTAAGGAAGTTGACCATGAGATTAAGCTAATACTAGGTGCTACAGCACTTGCAAAAAGGCCATACAAGATGTCCATTCCTGAAGCTATTTGAGTTAAAATAACAACTCAAACAACTATCGGACCAAGGGTACATACACCCCAATAGTTCTCCTTGGGGGCTCCAATGTTTTTCTAAAAGAAGAAGGATGGTATACTTCGCCTTTGCATCAATTATAGAGTCCTAAACCAAGTAACCATCAATAATAAATATCCTATTCCAAGGATAGACGAGTTACTTGATCGATTGCAGGGAGAAAGAATCTTCTCTAAGATTGATTTGAGGTTAGGATACTACCAGATCCGTGTCAAGGATGAGGATATTCCTAAGATGGCATTCAACACCAGATATGGTCATTTTGAATTCACATTAATGTCTTTTGGATTGATTAATACCCCTGCCACATTTAATAGGCTAATGTAGGATATTTTTAGACCATATCTCGATGATTTTATACTTGTCTTCTTTGATAATGCCTTGGTTTATTCCAAGGAAGAGAAGGATCATGAACCCCAAGTTCTCATCGTCCTTGAAACTATGAGGAAACATAAGCTCTATGCTAAGAAGAAAAAGTGTGACTTACTTAAGAGACATATTGAATATCTTGGATTTATTGTGTCAGAAGGAATCTTTGTAGACCCTACAAAGGTTAAGGATGTCCAAGAGTGGCCTCCACCAACTACTATCAAAGAAGTGCGTAGCTTTCTTGGATTAATAGGTTGGCATAGGATCTTCATTAAGGACTATGCCTCAATCGTAGCACCCCTCACAAATCTACTAAAAAAGAAGGTTGCCATAGTGTGGATGCCCAACAAACAATTGAGTTTTGATCAATTCAAGCATAGCTTAGTGACGACACCAATTCTGAAACTCCTTGACTTGAGCAAGGAATTCAAAGTTGTTACGGATGCTAGCTCACTTACACTAGGTTTTGTACTAATGCAAGAAGGCCATCCTACATCATATTCTTTGAGAAAGCTAAAAACCCATGAAAGGAATTATGCTACTCATGACCTGGAGCTACTAGTAGTTATTCATGCTCTCAACCTTTGGTGACACTATTTGCTTGGTAACAAGTTCTCTTTGGTCATGGACCATAAGGGCCTCAAATGGATCTTCACCTAGATCGACCTCAATATGAGGCAACGTCGTTGGGACTGAAGTTCTACAGGAATATGACTTTGACATCACATATCCACCTGGTAAAGAGAATGTGTTCGTTGATGCCTTAAGTCACAAGGTGTTCCTCAACTCTCTTATTATGGAGGAACCCTCAATGGTGGAATCATTAGCAACTATTGTATCAATGCCTAGCAACCCTATCCTTGAATTAGCTAAGGAGGAAGCTAGCCATGACCCAAAATATCTGAAGATGATAAAAGAGGTTTTGGAAAGTGATAAACACCCCAGACTTAAGGTCAAATATCAATAATTCTCTATCAATGAGGAACTTGTCTATTTTAGGACAGGATTATGCATACCCTCAAGCAAGAAACTCAAGCAAAGAATACCTTGGGAAGCACATGATTCCCCCTTTTTAGGACATCCTGGATATGTCAAGATCCTCAACACGATCATGAAAAGCTACCATTGGGAAAGGCTTAAGGGATATGTACTTAAATATAACACAAAATGTTTGTCTTGCTAGCGCATTAAGGCAGAGCATGCCAAGATGCATGGGAAGCTATAACCTCTTGACATTCCCCAAATGAAGTGGGAATTTATCAGCATGGACTTTGTTGTTGGATGACCTTCAATTCAAGGAGGATACAATTCAATTATGGTTATATTAGATATGCTCACCAAGGTTGCACATCTCATTCCAGTTAAGACAAACTATAAAGCTTTAGATATTTCCAGATTATTCATTAAGGAGATAGTCAAACTCCATGGGTTGCCTAGAAGGATCGTTAGTGACCATGACTCCCTTTTCACATCTCACTTCTGGAGAGGTATATTTGAGGCCATTGAGACTCAACTCTGTTTCAATATAGCCTATCACCCTCAAATTGAATGGCCAAATGGAGAGGGTCAACCAAGTCATTGAAGACATTCTCAAAGAATATTACTGTCACGAACCTAGGAAATAAATCCAATATCTACCATTGGTTGAGTTCACCTATAATGCTTCTTACCAACAAAGCATTCAAATTGTTGAGATTTTTGCAATCACACCTACTTCAGTCTCTTTGGAAGGAGTAGTGAAGGCTCAGGACAAGAATTCCATAAGCACAAAAGGAGGATGTGCTACCTGGACTTTCCTATAAAGCAATGTACTTCCTTGTCATTTTCATATGAGATGAATATAATGTCATTGCCAGTCTTATACACAAGAATGTGTTTATGAGTCCAAGTCTCAATCTTGGAGCCTAATTCACTTGTGTAATAGGTCAAGTCCTTGTCTTTGTCTATGTCATCATGATCTTAATCTTCATCTTTCATCCACCATAGCATCTATCATGCTCTAGATCTCGCATCTTTTACATGGTATATTAAAGCCTAGTTGGGCATGGCACTGCCACTCTAGTCTCTTCTCACCTCTGATGATCTCTCCCTAGCTCACATCCTGCTTAGAACTTCATTTTTTCAACTTCATCTTCAGTGATTGCCATAGCCAAATAGGACCTGTTGTACTTAGAGCCTTCATATCTCATCATAGAGGTCATATCTTTGGAAGCTTCCTTCTAAAGCATTGTGCCTTTGCTCAGGGAAAAACTTCCTATCACATAATACCTTGACATTAAGCCTCAATTGGCTCAGCAATTTGCCTGCAACACATCGTTGTTCAGAATTGCGCCCGTTGTTGTCGTGTTGCTGGTGCACTATGTGTAGGCCGTGATTCAGTGTGCCACCATTGAGCTTTGGAAGCCCATGAGACAAGCTTTATTTCCATATAAAAAGTTTTAAAAATGATGAAGCAAGTAGCTTACAGATAACAAAAAACTAGGGTTGCCCAAAAACCTTAATGATGACTCCATAGCCAACTTCTCAAAAAGCTTAAATTTTCTTTATTTTCTCACTCCTCCTTGTACACTGAAGTTACTGCCACTCTAATTTGAAGATTCCAACAAGGAGGGAAATTTGTGAAGAACTTGGAAGATTTAGAGATGACATCAACACCAAGTTCTTCATTGCTACAGTCTCAAGCTCATTTTCCACTACATTCTCTTAGCTCAATCTTTGCCACTCAAAGATTTGCTGCAACACTCAACCCTCAAGGAGGGGAGTTTGGAAGATTTGGAGAAAACTAGAGCAGATTTTTGAAAGCTCTTAAAAACCTCAAGTCCAACAAGGCAAGCAACACTCAGTTTATCATAAGTAGTATCTCTTGATACTACTCATCTAGTGTCTCTTGACACTTATGCTTGTTAGTGTTGAGAATCTGCCAATCACACCCTATGTATGCCCCTTTGTATGGAACAACTAGGCTAGGAAGATGCAGTTCATTCTAGGAAGAGAGACAGATCCCATAGGCACAGTGATGAAATGTGCTACCAAGCAATCCTATATAATGATGTACTTGACTATCACTTTCATATGATGATAATGCAATAGTACTTGTCTCTTTGTGTCAAGTCCCTGTGTCATTGTCTGTCCTACACAAGATTGTGTTTATGAGTTCAAGTCTCAATCTTGAAACCTAATTCACTTGTGTAACAGTTGTCCTCTTTGTCAATGTCAACATGAGTAGTATCTTCATCTTCCATCCTCCATAGCTTTCGTCTTTGCCATGCTCTAGATCCCGCATTTTTCACATGGTATCACAGCCCAGTCGGGCATGGCATAACTCTCTTATCTGCTCTCTTAGTCCCTCTTAACCTCAGGTCAGCTCAAGTCCAGCTCATGGTTCCATTTCTTACCTCTATCCTCATCACTGAAGCTTCCATGGCAGCCATAGCCAGCAGCACCCTGTCAACTTGAAGCTCCTGGATCTCTCTCCATAGGTCATATCTAAACCTGCTCTCTTCTAGAAATTTGTTCCTTGACTCCCAATTCTTCTTTCTATCACTTAAGAGCTTGACATTGGCCACTCCATAGCTCAGCATTGCTTAAACTGTCAATCTCTGCTCTTGTCTGCCATAGCCAGACAGGACATACAACACTTGGAGCTTCTATATCTTACTCTACAGGCCATCTTAGCCCACGATTCCTTCTGGAGAAACATTCCTCTACTCGTGGCAAAGATCCCTGATGCATCACAGTCCAACATTGCTCATCATCGAGCCTAGCATTGCGGAAATCGCGGAAATCTGTAAAAATTGTGCCTGTTCACGGAATTCGACTCTGCGCATGCAGTACGGGCTGCGATCTGGACGATGAGATTAGGGCTTTGGTAGAGCATCTCATAAGCTACATTTTCATAAAAAATGTTTTAAAAATGATCCACCACAGCTCCTACAATGTTAGAAAAACCAGGCCCCTATCAGAAACCCTAAAATCCACCATAGCCAAAATCCTTCAAACTCAAAAATTCTTCATTTTCTCTCTCCTGACACTCAACCCAAGCCTCTGCCACTTTGATTCACTGATTTGATTAGTCTCCAACAACATTTGTCCATCAAATCAAGGAGGGGAGATCTCTGAAGCACTTAAAGACCATTGAAGATTTGAAGACCTCTCATAGACTTGAGCTCCAAAGCTTCATTTTCTTACTCTTTTCACTCAACTAAAGGTTTTGCTAATCTGATCTGAGTATTTACTCAGTGTTCAGCAAGATTTTACTATCAAGGAGGGGACTCAAACAACGGGTTCATCAAGCAAAGGATCGGCATCAAAAATCACCATCTTCAACTCTAGTATCCCTTGATACTTAAGAGTGTTGATTTAACACTATCTTCACTTGTGTTTTTTGACACATTGAAGATCAATTTGGTTGCCACTTACTCACAGAATTGAAGTAGATTCTTGGTCATATCTATGATAACCAAGAAGATTTATATGTGGATACACTTTATGAAAAGTAACATGACTTATCTACACTACATAGAAGATTTTTGTGATCTACTTGCAGAGAGACGTGGAGTTGCTCATACTAAAGTGCAATCAATGATTCCACCTAAAGTTTTTGAAGACACTCCAGTTACCTTGGCCATCATGAAGAATGAGATGTCTTTGCTTGAGGGGGACAAAGACATGGACATGAAGACTAAAGTTGCAAGCAAAGTCGAAGAAGACCAAACAGACCAAGAAGACCATAAGATCAAAGAGCAAAGGAAGAAGGACAATAAGAAGATCAGCCATGAAGACCAAAAGACCACATCATTCAAAGCTGAAGAACCAAAGATGAAAGACAAGAAGATTTTCCATGCTGACAAAGAGAGATCATATGCTGAAAAATACCACAAGGGCCTATCGGTCCATGTCTCTCATTTTCTGTTTTAAAAGCATTGTACCTGCCTTAATGTTCCTTTCATAAGCTTGAAAAAAAAAAACTCCTCATGTAGCCTTGTACTACAGTCTCTGTACACTTTGTGAGGCCCCTGTTATAGCCTCTGGATGTTCACCATGTTTACGGTACCCACACTTAGTCTTTTCTGCGACAGCCTCTGGTGTTTTGCCATGTTTGTGGTATGCCCACACTTTGCAGGTGCAGCTCTCACTAAAGCCTCTACATACTTTGTACTTTCAAGTTGTGATTGAGGAGGGGTGTTGAGAATCTGCCAATCACACCCTATGTATGCCCCTTTGTATGGAACAACTAGGCTAGGAAGATGCAGTTCATTCTAGGAAGAGAGACAGATCCCATAGGCACAGTGATGAAATGTGCTACCAAGCAATCCTATATAATGATGTACTTGACTATCACTTTCATATGATGATAATGCAATAGTACTTGTCTCTTTGTGTCAAGTCCCTGTGTCATTGTCAGTCCTACACAAGATTGTGTTTATGAGTTCAAGTCTCAATCTTGAAACCTAATTCACTTGTGTAACAGTTGTCCTCTTTGTCAATGTCAACATGAGTAGTATCTTCATCTTCCATCCTCCATAGCTTCCGTCTTTGCCATGCTCTAGATCCCACATTTTTCACAGTTAGCACATTCAATATCATTTCTTCTATTGAGAATTTTAGAGCCGATTTGCTGTCGTTCGTGCAAATCCAACATGGGAAAGACTCTCCAATAGCTCGTTTCAAAGGAGTTAGGTTTCACACCTGGCAAACCCGCATCAAACTCATCCTAATGAAGAAGGACCTATGCGCCATTACCACTGGAAAAGAAAAGAAGCCTCGTGATGTGGACCTGGTAGTCACTTGACAAAAGAATGATGATAAGGCTTAGGCCACTATCAAACTGGAGCTAGACGACAGCTATATCCACCATATGGATAACTGTGATACTTCACATGATACATGGAAGAGACTTGACACCTTATTTGGTGCACAGTCTAAGTCATCAAAGTATTGTCTCTTGATTGAATTTTTTAGGCTTGACATGAAGTCCAACACATCACTTGCCACTCATCTAAATTACATGGAAGGACTTCTAACTTAGCTTATAGGAATCAACATTAAATTGGAAGAAGATGTTTGCATTGGTGTTTTTCTCAAAAGTTTGCCTCCTGAATATAACAATGTATCAACAACCTTAATCAATATGCCAAGCTTGTTGATATCCATGCATCACTGTTAAGAGGAGGAAAATAAGCTAAAAACTAAGGAAGGACCAAGTACCTCTAGAGATGAACAAGCATTATATGTTGGAAAAATAGGTACAAAGGAAAGAAGGACCTTTCTGTGACTTTTGCAAAAGAACGAGACACATCAAGAAGTTCTGCCACGCCAAAAAAAGGTCCCAGAAGGCATATCTTGCTACAGTTAAAGAAGAAGAAGACTATGGAGCAAAGGAAGAAGAAGACCACCAGGAGAAGGACAAACCTCATCAGTCCTTCTATTCGGATTGACTTTTTTAGCCTTGTATTGCCTAGCCCTAATGCTTCGAACATAAAATTCTAAACTCCTCATGTAGCCTTGTATTACACTCTCTGTACACTTTTTGAGGCCCCTGTTACAGCCTTTGGATGTCCACCATGTTTGTGGTATCCACACTTAGCCTTTTTTTCTTGTGATAGCCTCTAGTGTTTTGCCATGTCTATGGTGTGCCCACACTTTGCAGGTGTTGCTTTCACTAAAGCCTCTATACTATGCTTTTTGTGATTGAGAAGGGGTATTGAGATGTTTGCAATCGCACCTACTTCAGTCTATTTGGAAGGAGCAGTGAAGGCTCAAGACAAGAATCGCATAAGCATAGAAGGAGGATGTGCTACCTAGACTTTCCTATAAAGCATTGTACTTGCTTGTCATTTTCATATGAGATGAATATAATGTCATTGTTAGTTTTATACACAAGAATGTGTTTATGAATCCATGTCTCAATCTTGGAACCTAATTCACTTGTGTAACAGTTCAAGTCCTTGACGGGGATGATGAGGACGACGAAAACAATGACAAGGAGGAGGGGTGCACATGTGCCACCTCCAAACCCCCCCCCCCCCCCCCCCCCCCCCACTATCTCTCTTTTCTCCCCTAGAAGCCCTTGGGGGGGCCATTTTGGCCACCTAGGTGGAGGCAAAGGGAGGGGGCGCCGTGTCACACCCCCCCCCCCCCCCCCCCAATAATACCCTTCTCCCTCCCCTATAAAATCCCCTCCTTAAACAAAGGAGGACACGCTATTTCCCCCCTACTACTGATTTGTGAAGGAGTGAGAGAGAGAGAATGTGTGAGAGGGAGAGGGGAAGGGAATTTGAGAGAGAGAGAGAGAGAGAGAGAGAGAGAGAGAGAGAGAGAGAGAGAGAGAGAGAGAGAGAGAGAGAGAGAGAGAGAGAGAGAGAGAGAGAGAGAAGAGGCTTCAAGGAAAATTCCTTTTCTCCCTCTCTTGAAGAGAGGATACAAGTACCCTCCCTCCCTTGCTATTCCCGTGATCTCTCTATCCACTACCCCTCTATTTGGAGAAAGGTTGTAGGAGTCAAAGTAAAGTGTAGGAAATTCTAGCAAAAAGGGGTGCACTGAGAGAAGAGAAGGCCCACATTCCAAGCTCTGAAATGGCCCTGAAGCACAAACTCTCCCAAGTAATCGGAAAGACCACAACCACAGAAGGAGGATTAGGCAGAGATGACACCGCTAACACGAATGGATTATTAGGTATAAATGCCAATTTGTCACTCCAAAACTAG
This sequence comes from Lygodium microphyllum, assembly GCF_053477565.2. NCBI lineage: Eukaryota > Viridiplantae > Streptophyta > Polypodiopsida > Schizaeales > Lygodiaceae > Lygodium > Lygodium microphyllum. The sequence goes on along the minus strand of NW_028229856.1, from coordinate 32,835 downwards.
ATATCACTACGATGACTTGTCCTATGAATAGAGTGGTAAAGCATAACTATCATAGAAAGAAATCATACATCTACATTGCATAATTAGTATAACTCAAAAGGTGGATGCATAAGTTTGAATCAAGTTCATGATGGTCATGATATGATATGAGTTGATTAAGCATTTATGGGTTATTGGTAATACTAAAATGATTACTAGGTACAAATTTTTGCGAGTGCATCTTAGATTACCAATATATATAAATATACAAGACCATGAAGGACGATTGCATCTTATAAACTAGTAAGGAGAATTAGCTTGCATGTACATTAGGCATGATGAATTCATGTACCTCGCACTTAAAAATATAAGTCACAATTTGTGATTTGCATAAATTCATTGAAATGAATTTTCAAGAATAGAATCTCCGCATTGTATCATCAAATTAGGAAGGATTTGCATCTAGTTGTCTGTGGCATCATGGTTAGTTTCGATTGCATGATAGAGATTCATCCTAAAGGATAGATTTAAGATGCGCATGTAAGTTGTTAAACTTAGTTGCAAGAGGCAGTTTGGTAAATGAAACCCTATATGATAAGTAAGGCTAGGGTTTAATTGTAAATAAGTCAAATTAATGCTATAGTCATAGATTGACTTAGAATCAAGTAAATACACTCATAGGTCTCTATCCTAGCAAGTAGCCGTGATAAGCCCAATAACACTCTTAGAAGTATCATTTTAAGCCATGATACAACTCGATGTCAATACAAGAAAACTTGAATGTCGTATCCATAAGAAAGAATGGCCATTTGATACATGACATTCGATGCTCACAACTACTCAAGGATTGCAAAGGACTTAGTTTACTCTTGACTGGCGGGAGGAATGAACAAAAGCTTCTGTTATGAGATCTTGAGGGAATGAAACCCTAGGGTAAACTTAGGAACCCGATAAAGTTCTGAGGAGGAAAATTGTTACCAAATGACCAATTTGGATCCTAGATTCAATCATCTAGATCTTGTGATCTCAAGACAAGAAACCTTGGTCTAAAGGTTAGCAAATTAGGGCAACTACCACCCATGAATTATTAGATATAAACCCAATTGAGTAAATGCTCACTTCTATCGCATAAGAATGAGGGTCGAAACAAGGGTAATTCCTTCCCCCTCAGAAGGCCATTGCAATTGATACCAAGGCAAGAAAAACCCAAAAAGGGTGAACGCTAAGTGTTCAAAAATAGGAACTCCACCTTAGTAGATTTTGTGAGCACTTGCCTTCATTGTTGTTTGTGCTTGTAAATTTAGGAACACCGTCTGTGAAAGGATTGTATGACCCAATCTCACATAAGAAATGGATATAACGAATTAGGTTAAAATTCATGGAGGGAGTGCCAAACCACCCCCAGCTGGCCACCAACCCTATCCAAGCGGGTTCTAAATAACCGTGATGCAAACATGGACCAAACCCGTCACGAGAGGTCTCTTCGTGGATTAGTTTGAACGTAGGAGGATGCTTGGATGCTAGGGGGCTCTAGCTGTAAATTCCCTGCCTTTGGGTACTACTAAAATGATCTATGTTACTTGAGATGGATTCTCGAGGCCTTGTTACTAGTGCAAGGGTGGAAACTTGGAGAAAATAAAATGCATCCTCACGGATTGCGGGAATCGCCCTTTTTGGACAAGACTTGTATCCCAGTTAAAATGCTAATATAAATTTTACTTCCAAGGAACCTGTTTGAACTATTTTTGTGTCAGTGCCATAAGTTACGTGAAGGAACCTTGTTCCCTAAAAGGCTTAATTAAGGAAGATGATTTTAAATGTCACACATAAATGTGATAGGACCTAATTAGATAACTAAAGAATGCCTATTGAGGGAAGCGGGTTGGCGGAAGCCGTGATGGGCATCCTACGATGATAGGATGGTCCCAAAGAATTGGGAGGCTTCTCACAAGGTTCTACCATCGTACGACCTTTAGGTAGTGTTAGGTTAGAACCCAATTCATGCTGTTTTAGGGGACTGGAATGGGGCTATACCCTACAGGTAGAGAGGTTGAGTGGTGCATCCCTCTCATTTTCCATTCTCCTTGAACCAAGTGCGGCATGGGTTAGCTTTGGCTTGGGTATATCTACGTAAAGTAGGATGCCTAGGACCCGACTCTAAAATGTTGTCAGGAGACCTTGACCACTAGGGACCCAAGTTTCACGTCAATCCTAGTGGGGTTGTGAACGTTCTATTGAGAGGCGGACTTGAGAAACCCTAGGTGACAAACCATAGAACATTCCATGGGAGTGTCGAGCAGTGACACTTAGATTTGTCTCTCAATGGACCGCTAAAAACATACTTGGATAGCCGATAGGCACGTTACACCCATTTTTAAAATGGCTCAAGTAGTAGTACATGATGATCCTACATCCTATCCTTGTTAAGATGCTAACCCTCCTTGAAGCATTGCAAACATTTGTTGACATATTGATGGGCATCCCTCAAGATGATAGGCCACCACAATCCTTCTTGCAATTTTTTCCTACTTGTAATTTCTCTAGAAAAGTGATCAGTTAACACTCTAGAATGAGCTTCGTAAAGGACTACATGATATAATCTTCAATGCCAATTTCCTTCTTTGATCTGCTGTAAGGTGTACCAACATAACCCCTTCTTGCAGGAAATGTAACAACTAGTCGTAATATGAATCGGGGTCTTCCACATGAACCTCAAAGAGTTCAACATTAAGAAGTTGATCAAGAACTCTTCCTTTTCCGTCATCATTCTCTAACATGCTAAGATAATTAGCCATTGCATGTTCTTTCCAAGAGTATGAATAACCTTGAAATCAAACTTTTGCAACAACAACATCCATCTAGCCAATTTGCCTGTTAATTGAGGTTTATTGATCACAAACAAAAGAGCTTGCTGGTCCACATGAAAGATCACTTGATTACCTAGCAAATAATGTCTAATTTTTTGCATAGAGAAAACCATATCAAGTGCTTCTCTCTCTATGACCGAATAATTCTTTTCAACAGCACTTAGTCTTCTACTTGCATAGTAAATTGGTCTAAACCATCTAGACACCTTATCCTCTACATAAGCACTCCTCCCACAATAAGATCAGAGGCATCCACAAATGCATAAAATGATAGGTCGCATATAGGAGGCTGTAATATTGGGGCCACCACTAACATTTTCTTAAGGATTTCAAAAGCTCTTTCTTGATCTGTCCTCTAGACAAACTGCATGTGCTTCTTGATTAAAGTGGTAAAAGGAAAACAAATATGTGACAAGTACCTTAAGTACATGATATGCCATCTCACTTGACCCACAAATCTCATGATTTCCTTCACATCAGTTGAAGCTTTAGCCTTCTAAACCACTACTATTTTTCTTGGATCTATAGCCATGCCTTCTTTAGATAAAATATGGCCCAAAAGTTCTCCTCTCTTTCTTGCAATAACAGACTTGAAAGTGTTTAGAGACATTTCAAATCTCCTATATCTTTCAAAGCATAGCCTGATCTGCTTCAAATACTCTCTCCTACTACCAAAAACATAAAAATAATCAATAAAGACCCTCATAAAGGTTGTCAAATATGGCCTAAAAGTCTTGTGGGGGCAGCTCCTTGAAACTCAGGAGGTCCATTCTCCAAGCCAAAGTTCATGATTGTACTAACATAGGCTCCCCATTTTGTAATGAAAGCACTTTTATCCATATCATTTGGATGCATCCCTTGATATGATTGTAGCCTAAAAAACTATCTAGAAAGCTGTACATTTCATGCCTTGCTATATCATCAAGTAAGGAATATGTAAAAGGTATCAGGAAAGGATCAGTAATAGTAAGCTGCATTCAATTTCCTATAATCCGCACACACCTTGATCTTCCTATTCTTTTTAGGTACCACTACAATGGGAGATAACTTGGTTACTTCATTAACATGCTTGACAAAGACAACCCTCAACAACTTGTCAATTTCTTCCTTGACCTACTTAGCATAATTGAGATTCATTCTATATCACTTTTAAATAATTGGCTTAGCGTTATTCTTAAGATTGATCCTATGTTAACACACTGCTAGATCAAACCCCTTCATGTCTGTATAGTCCCAAGCAAAGATATCCTAAAACTCCTGACATAACTTGATAAGATCCTTCTTGAAAGTTTCCTCCACATAGATGCTCATCTTGATGAGTTCACTCTCTCCTTGCTCATTTAGGTTGACCTCCTGAACTTCATCTTCAACTACTCTTGCAGATCTTCTCATAGTATGCTCATAGCTCTACTTAGCTTGAATAATGACTTTCTATCCTTAGAATCCTTACACTATTCAAGCTAAGTAGAGCTATGAGCTTGAATAATGGCTTTCAACTACTCTTTCTATCAAGGTTGTTCGTACCCTTAGAATCCTTACACTATTGATTTTTAGGTTCTTCTTTCAATTTATTTTCAAGATGATCCGTTCTTGAGTCTTGAATTAATTTATACTCCTCATTTCTTGGGTTCTCTTAAAATTCAAGCTACTCCCAATCTTTAGGAAGTTCACCCGAATGTTTTCCTGACTAGTTTTGACCTTACGATTTGAACAGTTTGATGTTCCACAATTGCATTTCCTCCACTTATGGAAGAATTGTGATACTCTTGAATGATGAAAATGACATGTATCTCAAACATTGGAATCACAAAATGATTTTCTTGCAAGAACAATTCTTCCTCACATCATCTTCCACTTCATCTACAAGATTAATAGTCTGAGCTACCACATGTCTAGCAGAACTCTTCAAGATTACCTTGTTAATTGTGGATAGACATAATCACTCCCCCAGTCATGCTTCAACTTGGCTAATTTGAACCACCGCCTGCTAACCAAAATCATTTTATAAGAATCCTCAAATTCTAACATCCTTAGGACAACAAAACTTACCCTAAACTTCAAGCTGACCACTTTGGTTAGTTGATTCTTAAGAATAACTAATGGCTATAACCTCATCTGGTGGTTTACCATCCTAACCTGAAATGGAGCTAGTAGGAGTTTCTCTTGCTTGGTTGGCAAATATGCATGTTCATGAAGTATATTGACTCCCGATCCCCCATCCAGCAAGATATCATCATGCTGCTTTCCTGCACACTCAACTTGAATGGTGGACACTTGATAATCCACAACTCCTTGTTGAGTTGGTATGATTGCTTGACACTCAGGACCTCCCTAAACCTGAATTGATTTATCTTCCAAAACTTCTTGTTGCTTTTTCTTGATCTTCAAGAGCAACTTTTCCTTGAACCTTGGTATTAAATCCAAAATCTGCTCTAAGGTTAACTACAAGGAGCACTTTGCTAGAGCTTGAAATAGCTCGTATGAATGTCCTTGAAAATTCCCTAATGCCTTACCTTTAGGATATTGGTCCTCCTGATCAAGATTTAGGGTACCTTGACCCTCATTATCACTGAAATCCTTAGATATTGGTGTCCCAGTTGCTTTTTGCAACTTCCTAACTGGTTTTGTTGCCTTTTTCTTGGCTTTCTCTGGTTCATGCCAATCAAGCTTCAAGCCTACTTTGCTTCTAGTGACAACTAATACCATAGCTTCATCAGGACAATCCTTTACTTTTATGCAATTTAAACAACCACAATCAACATGGATACTTACAACATTCGAGTTACTTGACACCTTGTTTGCCCTTTCTTGAACTTTCTCTTGATGAATCTTCACATAACTAGCTACACCTATACCTTCTTCAAGAAGTTGCATTTTGTGGGAGCTTTTGCTCAACCGCCAAGACCCACGGACTGCTTATTGTTTCAAGCATTCCAAGCAAGCTCTAATGGCTATCTCTCACCTAGCTGACGTGCTATCGATCCTATGAGTGTAGTGAGCTTACCTTGATGCCGATACGAGTTGCCTCCTCTATCAAGCACATTGGTAGCTCCACGATCCTAGATGCAAGCTCAAGCATCCTCGAGCCTCCTCCACCTCCAAGCTCCATTCTCCATAGCTGTGCACGCAAGAAGAGAGAAGAGAAGAGAAGAAGAGAAGAGGAGATGGTGAAGAGCTTCACCCTCTTGATCCCTCACTCTCACACACTCACTCCCTCACACTCTCACACTCCCTCTCTCAAGAGCACACACAAGCAGGAAGATGAGAAGGAGAGAAGAAGAAGAAGACTCTTGTTGCCACACACCAAAGAATGATATTTCATTCACTTTTTGAACTTTATATACAAGCCCTAAAATCCCATGGGCACCCATCCCTTTTTTATATGACCGGCCATTGTGGCAAGGTCCTTTTTCCATTTCCCTCCTCTAGCCTTGTGCCTCTAGCCTACACCCATCTAATATTTTACAATTCGCACAGGAGGGAGCCTGGAGCTCTTTTACAAGAGTTTTCCGAGTTTTTTGATGCGCCTTTCATTTGAAGTTGCGCTTTTTGCCCGGTTCATCTTTAGAGGCCGCCTGCATGTCTTTGCTCTTTTTCCATCTTCCTTTTGCTTTTTCCTTAATTTTTCCGCCATCTCGACTTGGGGTTAACATTACCCCCCTCATAGATAGGTGCCAGTCCCATGGCACTTCGGTGTTGGGGTGGTGTAAGAGTGAGGGCCACATGTAAACTCAGGTGCTTGTGGAAACTTAAGAATGATGTTTGTCGGAGTAGCTAACTGGATGTCATGGGTTGACGAGGGCCTCTGAAGTTGGTGGTTTGGCGCTTTTGGGGCGCCTGAAGGAGAAGGTGCGGTGCTCTACCTAAGGGGAGTGTCTACCTTATTGTGTTAGTGCAGTGTGCTCGTGCTAGTGGAATGGGGAGGTGGGTCTAACCTCATGCAAGTCTAGGTGATGTGCCACTCTTGAGGACCCCATTGGTGCAAAGGGAGGTGCGGTGCAAGGAGCTTAGGGTACCAAGTCTAACCATAGGCGAGTGTTACCTCCCTAGGTATGTCCTACCCTTGAGGGGCCCTAAGTATGAAGTGGGGGGGCAAAAAGGGCTAGGGGGTTAGGAGCGGAGCTAGCCGACCGAAGCCACCGGCGGCAGGCACGCCTAACTTGAGAACCCCTAGGTGCAGTGATCGTGCTTTAGTGGTGCTAAGTGGTTTTGCAAGTGAGTTTTTCTGTCCATTCAGTGTGGAATGGCATTCGTGCTTTTCTTTTCATGCTGTTCTTTTCCTTGTCCTTACCGCGCTCTTCTCTCTTGTTTTTTTTTTTTGGTGGAATGAATGACAGCCAGGCCTAATCCTCTTCATCTGAATGAGGGGGGGAAGGAGGGCAGATGGATTTGTGCAAAAATTGGTGGCTTTGCATGTACCCTTTCAAGTTCATGCGGACGTGGAGAGAGGTGGTGGAGAGGCAGGGGTGATTACACCTAGTAAATTGGCTGTCACTCATGTCCTCTAGGAGAGCTAGGCAAAAGGAAGGGAGTAGGCTAGCTCTCATCATCAAGCATGCCGTAGCGTAGCTGTCAATAACATTGGGATCAAAGAAGAGGGGGGGCAAGCCATTCTCCTACGGTGCTGGATCTTGCTTGAGTAATAGCTTAAGAAGCCTAAGGTAATTACACATAGTTATAAAAGCGGGATCGGGACACGAGGAGAATTCTGTGAGGAAGTGAGTCATGGAGTCTGTTAGGCTTTCTAAATAAAAAAGGAGGGCATTCTCGAAGGAGGTGGCATTGGAATTGTAGATTATGGGGAAGTCATGCCGCCCATGGAGGGTGGCGACAAAATCCACGCCTACCCTACGAGGATAAGCCATGAATGTGGGGTCGTTCCTCTCATAGGGTAGGGTGTTGCAAAATGCCATCCAAGCGAGCATGTTGATATTGCATATTTGCCTTCTCTAGAGGGGTTGGTAGTTGTAGCCCCTTACTGTGTGTGGCACCTCGAACACTTTGTCTTGCCAAAACTCTGCTTCCTCCATGCCCTAGAGAATGGGGGTCTTTGCCCTATCGTCCAGCCATTTTTGGCCCAGTCGATTGTCAGCTGCGATCACCTCCTCCATTACTTTGATCGGAAGGACCCTTCTCAGGCTGTTAGGCATAAGGAAGCTGAAAGAAAAAGGTCCTTTTCGATTTCTTGCCATTCCCATATCACCAACTCCGTGTGGAATTGCGTTGGGAGGTCATCGGGGCATGGTGGGAGGGATGCGGATGGCCGCACAACTGCCTTGGCGTGCAGCTGCCTTCTGGTTTCTTCCACCAATTTTTTCCATTGCTCCTTGAGCGTGGCTTGTCTGCGGGTCGAGTTGTTTTGCTGTTCCTAATCGTGCGGCGAGGGGAGTTGTGGGATCACATCTTCTTCGAATCTTCCCATGTCAAATTCGAGTTCGGCTTCCTCCCCCTGATGATTTCCTTGTGGTGCTCTCTCTTCAAATCCTAGGGCATCCGCTTCCTGGGGGGTTAGGCTGGCCAGCAATAGGTATTTCTGTTGCTCTGCAGGTTGGGGTGGCATTTGTAGTCTTGCATGTAGGGCTTTGCGTGCAATGCTAAGCTTCCTTTGTGCCACCTCGAACGACTCCCCCTCCTCTGGCCAGGTAGTGTCCATGATGGTGTTGAGGAAGGCTTTTTGTTGGGCACCGAAGGCCACTTGGGTGGCTTCTGCCTTGCTCTCTGCAATGATCTTTTCCTTTTCTACCAGAGCAAGACGCCGTGCCAGTGTCTTCACCCTCTTTTCATTATGCACCGCCCACTCCTCTGCTTTCTTGTTCATTTCCTCCATGCTCTCCCCTTGCTTCAGGGTCAGTATCATGAGCCTTTGCTCTTGGTCCTCCAATTCCCTGATCAGCCTCTTCTGTTCTTCTTTTTCAGAGTTCAACTAATTGGTTAGGCACTCAATCTCTTCTTGCTGCTCCTTCATGTCCTGCTTTCTTTTCTCATCCCTGGTGTTGAGCTCAGCCATGAGCTCTTCAACTTTAGCAGTTTTTGCAATGAGCTCCTGATATTGCATTATCAGGAGCTTATGTTCTCTTTGCATCTTCACCAACTCTTGTGTTTCATTCTCGAGCTGCTGCCTCCAATGCTCTTCCTTGTCATCCTTAGCCTTTATTTCCTACTTGAGATCCACAATCTCCCTTTGTTGCATGGCTATCATCCTTGTTTTGTCAAGGTGGAAGGTGGCTATTGATTCCTTCTTAGCTGCCAACTCAGTCCCACAGCTATCTTTCGCTCCTCCCTAGCTTTCTCCAACCGAGAGAGTAGCTCAGCGATGTATTCGTCGTAATTAGCTGGGGGCATCATCGTTGTTTGGATGGGTATTGTTGAGGCCTCCACCTTCTGTCGTTTAGGATCTTGCCTAGACTCTGCGTCTGTGGCCGGCCGCTTTTGCCCTGTAGCCATAGTTTCAGTGCTCTTCCCCTGGGCTATCTCCTTGTTAATAAAGTATTGTATCCATGCCACAAAATTTGATGCATCTGCATTGGTGGGGATGTTGGGGGTGATGGTTGGCTCGGTGGGAGGCACCAATAGAGTAGGAATTGGGTGAATTGGGGCTTTGCCCTTGCCCTCAGTGACATCGGGCGGCACAATATCCGGCACCTGTGTGCTTGACCCAGGCCCTTCTTCTCTATGTGGGCTCAAACTCCCCAGTTCATCTACTCTGCTTTGTTGTTTAATGGACCGGTGTGTAGCTTCAGCCAGGTCCTCTTCCTCCTTCCTTCTTAGTTCTTTCTCTTCTTCATCAGCCTTTGTTTGCCTTTCCTCTTCTGCTTTTCTTTGCTCTTCCTTCTTTTTCTCTTTTCCTTCCTTTTCTTTTCTTTTTCTCTCCTCTACCTCCTGTTTTGATGCCTTCTTAGCCTTCTGCAATTCCTCCTTTTCCTTTTCTTCTTTCTATTTTTTCTTCTTCTCCCTCTCCTTGGCCTCCCTAAGGGACTCTCTCTTGGCCTTCTCTAAGTCCTCTTTCTCTTTCCTGCGGCGCTCGTAATCCTTTTTCTTCCTTTGAGTTGTCTTCTTTTTGGGTTTCTTGGTCACCTTCGTACTTTCCTGTTCTTCCCCTTCTTCATCTGTTTCAGTTCTATCGGTAGATTCTTCTCTGTCCTGGTGAGGGGGACGTCCTATCGGGCGTTTCTCCTTCTCCCTCCTCTGCATTCTGCGTCTCTCTTATTGCCTCTTGGATGAGCGCAGTCAAGACACCTCCATACCCGATGTAAGAGGCCTTGGATGAAGCTTTCTTCCTTTTTGTAGCCTTGGAGGATGGAGACGCTCCTCCTGCTCGCACACTTCCTAAAGCCAATGCTTTGGCTACCTGGTCGATAGATTTTTGTACATACCCGTTCCAGTCAACTTCATCCAGAGTGTGGGCCACTATGTTCACCAGCACAGGCACACTGATTCAATGCATCAGGGAGTTGTGGCGCTGGCTGGAGAAGAGCACGAGTACTAGCTTTGCTTGCAGCCTCGCTTCTGCATCGGGAATGTCTTGGATGCTGATGCCGTCATTGGTGAGAACCTCCTCCCTTTTCATTTTCAACATAGCATAGACATCCCTCTTCTGTTTTCTCTCCGTCTTTGGCTCCAATCCCAACGCCTTTTCCACCAAGGCTAGATCTAGACGGACCCGCATCTGCTTGGCACTTTCTCCTCTACCCACCGTCACTGTGCCGCATTCTTGGTCTAGGTCGTATGATCTGAGGAACTCCACACACTTCAGGTGGTCTGGTTCTTGTGAGAAATTTTCAAGGCACTTGGTGAGGTTACATTGTTCGACCACCATCCTAGCTGCTTCCTCCCTAGCCACCATAACTTCTATGTTGCGGACGGTTTGAAACTTAAGCTGGCTGAAGGCGCGGTTTTCTAGGTAGATGCGATATTGCTCTCTTTCCTTGTCTGTGAACGGGAGTTGGTGGGCGCGGTCTTGCTTTGACATCTTTTGTTCCTGTCATAAACCGTAATTTTCATTATTGCTTGCGACATAATAATTTGTTGAAAAAGAAAAACTCTATGCTTTTGAATGAATTCATTAAGATCCAATGTAGATTCTTCTTTTCAGACTCTAACTTTTTGCCCTTTACTTCAAAATTTTCATGCCCTTTTCCTACCCCATCCGTTTTTCATAATATATGTCTATGTGTTTCACTGACTTTGATTTGATTTACTGATTCTGATTTGATTCACCTTACCCCCTCCCCTTCCAGCTTGAGAAGAATACTTCTTAGGATTTAGGGTCAGAAGGTTAAGGGCTTTCGACATGGAGGTGTTGGGTTACTTGTGAAGGAGCCAAGTATAGAAATTGGGATTGTATTCCAAATGAGCTTCGGGTCTAGATCTACGGGCTGAATCGCCACGTACGTGATGTATGTGAGAACATCTATTAGGAAGTCACCAGAGTTGACACGGCTAGCAATGTGTAACTCTTCCTCAGTCAACAAGCGATCGAGGTAAGGGTGTCCTTTATGTGCTCTTCCATGAGTCAACCATGAAGAGTGGTTAACACTCTATACAAGGTTGGCGCAGCGTAAGTGGGGTCGTACTCTGCTGTTTTGATAGCGCGGTGCTGCTCAGCATTGGTCATTATTCAGCATCCTTCAACTTCCCATTGCAACCTAAGAGTGTACCAATGCTTTAAGAACTGGGATTCCATCTCAGCAAGTCTTGATAGCTTTGCAACTTCTTGGTCAATGAGGGCAAAAGTGGTTCGCTAATCATACGACGTGATGAGGCATTGTTTGATTACTTACTCTTTGGAGATTTCACTGCTGAGCAATTCAGCAGTGGAGGTAGCGGCTTTTGCGAATGCGAATTCAAACGTTTCCCAAGAATAAGGCATCGTTTGAACTTCGATTGCAAAGGATTCATCCAATAGGCCTAAGTCCAGTCGATCATAGCTCAGAGCTAGCAACACAAAAGTGGCGTCTAGTAGCTTAATGCAATCCACCACGTCATCCCCTGTTTCTTCAGCTAAATTAGCTGCTAGTGTGAAAAAGAATTTCCTCTCGTAAGAGGGTCTAAGGCTTGCTGCTGGTGGTTGGGGTTTGGTAGAGGGCTTGAGCCTTTGGCAACGAAAAGTTACAGCTATGAGTGTTCTTGGCTTGCGATTGGGTCACTGGGACTGCAGCTGGGTTAGCAGCAGCCTTGACTGATGGCCTGCTGCTTTCAGGATGGATTTGGAAAGTCGGATCGACTTTGGCAGGTGGTGACTCTTGTGACGGTGGCTGTCACTTGGGTCGATAGGCTTGGGCGACTCTCTTGGGTTCACGCGTGGATGAACTTGATGGTTGTGGGTCAAGGAAGCTCTGCGGCTTGTGGTTTTGAGATTTTACAGTTTTTGGGATGATCAAGCTTGAGGCTGGCATACGAGTGGTGCCTTTGGTCGTGTGGGCTTTAGGTATCCATATCCAAGCATTGCCCTCATAGTAGCCTTGTACGTGCAAGAGGGCTTTGGGGACCCATCTTTGACTGATTATGCGTCCATTCCTGTAACTGCGTATGGGCCTCCTAGGTTTAGAGTTTCTGGTCTTATGGGGGTAGGAGCGTCGACTTCCAGGCGAGTGTAGCGGCTGTTTAGGCGTCCATTCAAGGCGAGGCTGTTGGGCCTTAGCTTTGGCTGCTATGGGTTACGGTTTATGAAATTCAGGGAGTGGCGACCACGCACTACTCCCCTCCTTAGACTTGACTACATATGTTTCTATCGGTGGCTTTGTGGCCCAGGATGAGGTTGCGCAGCCCTTGCTAAAAGCTGTAACAATGCGAACATTGCAGTGAGCTTGCTTTTTGAAAGTTCGCCCTAGCAGCGAATCCGTGCCCGTGTTTTTAGTGTCTGGCAACATGTAAAAAATCAGTGGTACAGTCGACGCAGACTCGATAGAGATGGCGACTCTACACTTGCCTAGAAGTGCATATGAGTGGGTCCCATATGGGCTTAACTTGGCAGTGGTGGATTGAAGTCGTGGTTTGCCAAGTTGGGTCCAATGATCGTGAGTTAAGACATTGCAGTCTACTCCCTCGTCGATAAGGGCATTAAAAGCACATGTTTGGTTGGTAGTGACAGTGATATGGAGGTATGCGGGCTCTACGGCTTCCTCATCATCATCGTCGATTTTAGTGATTGTGGCTGCTCATACTTTGACAGGCGGTTCTAACATCGGTGTCTCATGCAAAGGATGCGTAGGAGGGTAGTACTTCTTGACACGACTGCCATTGAAGAAGCGTATTCCTTCACCGTCTAGGGTCTCAAGTTTGAGATTTCCTGTTTGACTGATCGCACGACCTTTGAAGGGTCCAAGACCTCTAAATTTCATTTTTTGCTTATGCCCCTTAACTGAGTAGAGGAGCACTAAATCACCCTGTTCGAACTTGCACTGCTTAACCTGCTGGTCAAACCAGCTCTTGCGCCGGGCTTTCTCGCAGATCAGTGCATGGGTGGCTAGAAGACGAGTTTCCAAGAGGCGTTTCAGTTCAACCGGGCATTGTTCCATGCTTCCTTCCCTTCCCATCGTTCTTGAAGCGCTAACTGAGAGCCATTTTATAAACTGTGCAGTAAACCCACAAAGTTGCCATCAGCTTGTTGTCCCAGTCACTGCGTGTAGCAGAGACAACCTTGGTCAGGATATTGACAAGAATCTTATTCGTTGATTTGGCCTGGCCGTTTGCCTTAGGGTAGTATAGCGAGGATTTGTGATGGATGATGAGGAAGGTGGACAAGAGATGTGCGATCACTTCATTTATGTAGTGCGTGCCTTGGTCACTAACCAGTTCGATGGAGTAGCCGAATTGTGAAATCACTTGCTCCCATAAGAACTTAGCAGTCGTTCTAGCGTCGTTTTTTTGTGTTGCTCTTGCTTCTGCCCATTTCGTGAGGTAGTCCATGGCCACAATGATGTACTTGGCCTCCTACAAATACTGTGCCGCAGGACTAATGGGTCCAATGAAGTCAATTCTCCATTTTTTGAAGGGTTGTCGAGCAATAACTGGGGTTAATTCCATTTGATCCTTGCGAATCGGAACCTTGGTCTTCTGGCACTCGTCACAGTGCCTAACAAATCGTGTTGCGTCACAGAAAAGTGTAGGCTACCACAGTTGAGACTGTAGCACTTTTCGTGCTGTCGTATCCCTGCAAAAGTGCCCTCCAGCAATGCCGCTGTGTGCCTCTGAGAGCACATCGTGCATCTCATGCTCGTAAACACATCTACGTAGCAATCCATCTTGCCCTAGCCTATAGAGTTGGCCTGCAATCAGCTGATAGGGCTAGATCTTAAGAATTAATCGCCTAAGTCGGGCTTTTTCTATCGGTCGGTCAAGCAGTCCGTGCTCAAGCACTTGGATTATGTTATCTGCCCAATATGGCGTTAGATCAGCCTTAAATAGATCTCTCTCACTGGAAAGGTTAAACAGATGGGCGTCGGGTAATTCATCAACAAAACCTTGTCCAGCGGCTTCTCCGGTGGGAATGCGTGACATGTGATCAGCCATGTAATGCTGTTTTCCCTTCCGTACCACCATGGAGAAGTCGAACTCTAAAAGCAAAAGGAGCCATTGAGCTATGCGTCTTGTAGCGCAAGGTTTGTTTACTAGATAGAGCAAGGCTTGATGGTCCACGAAGAAGGTGAAGGGCGTGGCCAAAAGATAATGCCGGAATTTCTTCACAGCGAATACCATGGCTAATCCTTCTCTTTCTGTCATCGAATAGTTCATTTCCATCTCTGTGAGTTGTCTGCTAGCAAAGCTCACTGGATAGTCTAAATTGTGTTCACCAGGTTGGCACAACACTGCCCCCATAGCAAACTTAGAAGCATCGATATGCACGTGGAAAGTAATGGTCCAATCTAGGGCTCGTAGGATTGGTATTGTGGTTAGAGCCTTCTTCAACTCTTCGTATGCCCGTTGGCATGCTTCGGTCCATTCAAAGACAATAAGTAGCTTGTACAAGGGTCTGGCGATCAATGCATAATTTAGTACAAACCGCCGATAGTATCCAATATGTCCTAGGAAGCATTAAACTCCCTTATAGTTGTTTGGGGATGGAAGGTTAACAATAACCCCGACCTTCGAGAAGTCAGTGGCAATGCCGTTCTTCGACACCACCTGCCCTAGGATGCATCCATGCTTCAAGGAGAGACGATATAAGCGACACTACTCGAATAATGCTCGAAGTTTGTCTAGGTGTGAGTGGACACAAATGTCGTTGACAACAAAGACTTCTAACTCCTTGTGAAGCATGTCCTTAAAGATGGTGCACATGAGGCGTTGGAAAGTGGTAGGGGCATTAGTCAACCCAAAGGGCATGACTATGTAAGCAAAGATGCCCCACTTAGTGGCAGTCTTATGCCTGTCCGCAGGATGCACTTGCACCTAGTTGTACCTTGAGAAGCCGTCCAGAAAACTGTAGGCTTCCTTGCCTGCCACTCTCTCAAGCATGTGCTCGGTGTACGGCAACAATGGATAGTTATCCCTCTTGGTAGCAGCGTTCACCTTCTTGTAATTGACGCACACTTGGATTTTTTATTCTTCTTCATCATGATGATTATGGGTGATACCCAGTCTGTGTGCTCAATTTCGTAAATGAATCCCACTCTCATCAGCTTATCAATCTCTTCTTTGACAGCATGAGCGTGTTTTGGATTCATAGGGTAAGTCGATGCTTGACCGGTGTTGCGTCTGGTGTCATGGGTATGTTGTGAGTCACGACACTCGGATCTACCCCCTTAAGCTCTTCTAAGGATCAGGCGAACACGTCTATGTACTCTCGCAAGAGAGCGACAAGACTCGTTTCTTCTTCATCAGTCAAGTCATCGGCAATGAAGACTGGTTGGGGTGTTTCCCCTTCTTGGGCTAGGTCCACCTCTTGACCTTGGCTGGTCCCTTGATTGGTTTGCTCATTTGCGCTTGACGTTTGGCACCTAACAGAACTACTACCCTATCCCCTTTTTTGAATTTCATAAATCGTTTAGGGAGGTCCTGCGGTTTTCACTGTTCTTCCGTCCGTGTATCCCTGGGTTGTTTTGCCTTTTCCTGCCTTAATCTTCTATACCTCAGGTGGATGGGTAGGTCCCCCTTGGTGCGTCTGGTTGTGGGCGGCCTAGGGATTTCTGGATCACTATCCGAACTAACCTCTGATTCAGGGTCGAACCCTTTGTCTTCGCTAGAAGAGGTGGTCTCCCCTGGTGGTGGGTGCAGTTTAGATGGTGATTCAGTCCTAAGTACTGATGTCGTTCCTGGCTAGGCTAGGCCTACTTGCTCAAGGTCTATGGCTCCTACGTGTTCCAACCAGGCGCAATCACACTCCATGCACATGACTCCTCACTCCATCTTGAAGATACTCTTTTTCTGTGGCTTGGAGTCTATGCGTATTTGCTCTATTTCTTGTCCTTCAATGTCGTATTCCATGGTATCTACCTCACCCTCACTTTCATCACTGAAGGATTGGCAGTCTTCGTATTCGTCGTTAGAATCCTCTTCATCAGACTGCTCGTCGTCTCCTAGGGCTTGGTATATCTCTTGTCGTTGGTTAGGAACTAGGGCCCAGTTATACATGAGGTTTAAGTCATGCACTCTAGTCCATTGCCACTTGGATTCATCTAAGAGGTCCTAGAGTGGTTTGAAATTTGCAGAGTTGGATTGCCAGCTAGCTTGTCCGTTAGGTATTCGAGTACTTCCTGGAGTTCCCTTTTGTTGGTTGGGACTTGGAAGTTGACGGGCTTTGGTTTTCCACGAAGGCTTCCTGCCATCATGCAAACTGGTATGTCATTAGCCTTGCCGATTGTTTTGATGGCTTGCTCATACGCCTCATGATTAGAGAATGGCATGTCGATTGTAGCAAGGACGTGCATCCAATCCTGCTCGTCCTCTGGGCATGGGATATACTTGGTCAAGGGCCATAGGACTTCTTGACTTGAGCATTACCCTTGAGCATAGCGGAGATGGCATCTAAGTCGACTGGTGAGGCCTTCCAGGTGTCCATCTCTATTCTCACGGTATCCATCCTATTGCCAAGGAAGATCAAGCCGTTACCCCAGTCTTCGATGACTCTAGCGTTGCGCATCCAGGATCGGCCTAATAGGATGTCGTAGTCCACTCCCTTCATGACTATAAAGTCAACGCAGAACTGGACACCTGCGATCTTCACTGGCCAATTCTTAAGCACCCTGAATGGCTTGACTCTCATACAGTTTGCTAGTGTGACATTAAACCTAGCAGTCTCAATAGGTGGGTTTCCCCAAGTCTGAAGTACTGCGTGGCTAAGCATACTAACCCCGGCTCCCATGTCTACGATTCCCTTTCTCGTTGTGTCACCTAGGGCTACGACCGGTAAGACCGCATGCATCTCGAAACCTTCCCAGAAGGCATTAATGTGTAAGGATTTAGGCATAGAGTGCAGTGTCAAACTCGGTATTAGCGTCTCTGTGTCATGGTCGTGAGAGTCTGCCATGACCTGCTCTCGTGACCCTTCAACCCAATACTTAAGATCTTGCCATAGGATGGGATGCTCCCTAAGCAGATCTCCCAAGCTAAGTGTTACAGGGGTAGTCACCAACGTGGTCAGGAGATTGTTGGGTGCTCGTCTCTCTCCTAACTTGGATTGTTCTGGCCAATGGCCGTGACTGATCTGCGGCCATGTAGCATCAAGGCTTGGCCTTAGCGGCACGTCTTGTTGTGCAGTTACTTCTCCCGACTTTGGTTGAGCAGGTAAGACCGGCGTTCTTATGCTAGAGAGATCATCAATCTCGTCCTCTATGATGGGCTCCACGTCTTTTAGATGCTCTTGAGTTTCTTTCACCCATTCCTTCACCTTTTCTATGGCCTCTAACTTTCGCTTCGGATGTGGGTATTCCCCTACCTTAGCACTTCCCTTTGCGGCAGTCTTAGGGGTTGAAGTCTCTGCCTCTGCGTTAGAGACCTTCTTTCCAGCAGTCAGAGTTGTAGCACTCTCCGTTTTTAGTGAGATTTTAGCTTCCGACCTTATCCTCCTCTGTCTACGGCTCTTCTTTCCTATCGAGGCTGCATCGAGATTGCAAGGTCCTAGCAGAGAGATGCCGTCCTGCTTTGTTTGGGCATGGGTCATGACACGCAATGGGATGGGCGTGGCCTCCCCATCGAGGTTCTCGACACCAAATAGCCCCAATGGGACAGATGGCACGTTGGCTGAACTAGAAGATGGCTTCTGCTTTGGGCAATCAACGAAGAGATAAGTGATTCTGCACTCTGCACATCTTTGGTCAGTCTTGTCTCTGTTTTGCTGCTCCCTTTCAGGGCAGCATGACAAGACATGTCCTAGGTGACCACAAGTCCAACAAATGATTGGATCATGCATCTGCCCTCCTAGACCTCTACCTTGCCCTCTTCCCAACGCCATCACCGGCACTGGTCGATAATCTATGAGGACTAAGTTGCCCTCATCGTCATGCAAGACGTAAGGATATACGTAGGTCTCTTCTTCACTTGGTTCTTCCACATAGTGGACAGGAGCGTTACTCAGTGGATGGGTTACGTAAGGACCAGGCAGTCTAGGAATGCCTGTAGGATTTATTTTCATCCTAGGAACAGCCGGCTTAATGTCATTAGGTGCAGGGAGGGCCAATGGGGCTCCCCTTTTGAAAAATGGCTGTGGCATGTTCGCTAGGTAAGGCTGGCCGTATGGTTGTGAGTATGGAAGTCTTCTTGGCAATCTACAATGCGCAACGTCATGACCGAACCTACCGCAGTTAGCGCAAGGTGTTGACCTAGGGTCTTGACACTCGACTGGCAAGTGGTTTCCGCCACAGTACATGCATTGGATGTGTGGGCGCGTTGGTCGTCTCAACATGTCTTGCAACTTTGCTAATTCCATCTTAACGTCAGCCAAGTCTTGGTTTGTCTCGGTGGTTTTTCCCTTATTCTGGGATGATGGGAATGATCGCTCACTCGAGGTTGATGCTCTCTCTGAATTTTTCGAGTTGGTTTGCTTAGAGCTCGAGCTCCTAGAGCTTCGTTCCTTCAGCTAATTGTCAACTTGGATGGCCTCCTCGAAGATCCTAGCTAGCGCATCTCGTTGCAAGCTAGGATCTTTCAGTCGACCACTCTCCAGTAGGGATTCTCTTGAAGAGACTCCTCACGTGGGTCACGTAATCGTGAATGTCCTCCTTCTCTTTCTGCTTGATGTTCATAAGCGTACGAGTAGATTATTGAAGTATCCGGGCTCGGCAAATCTCTTAATGAAGAGATCCTTGAGGCCATCGAAGTTGGCTCGCTCTACGGTATCTAAGCTCATATACCACGTCCTACCCTTGTCGCCCAAGCAAAGCCCGAAAGTAGCTTGAGAGCGTTGAGTTAGGTCGTTGAGGCCGTTGGCTTCATAGACTTGCTCGAACTGCT
The DNA here is from genome assembly GCF_053477565.2 of Lygodium microphyllum. NCBI lineage: Eukaryota > Viridiplantae > Streptophyta > Polypodiopsida > Schizaeales > Lygodiaceae > Lygodium > Lygodium microphyllum. The sequence goes on along the minus strand of NW_028229856.1, from coordinate 13,600 downwards.
CAACAAAGTTATATGGATCGTCATGGGGTTGGTACTTATCGAGTTGCTTGGCAACAATAGGGATTTTAGATTGGCTCTTTGAGCCCTTGTTTGCTCCTAATCCTGTGAGCAGTGTTGTTGCTAGTGCCATGGCACTTTGCTCTACAGCCGTGCTATCGAGCAGCCACTTCATGAGAAGCTCGCTCAGCGTTAAGTCTCCTTTTAGTGCTCTCTCATGGTCCGTTCAATTTCTGCCAGCCAGGTTCAGCACCCGCTGCACCTCTCGCAACTCCATGCTTTGCCTTTGGCTCCTAGCTTGCTAATCCCTATTGTATTCAGCCATGCTTTGCAATGCTTTGAGGGCTAGCTTTCTCTCATCTTCTAGATCTGTGATGATAGCGTCTGCTGTCCTGCCGCGGTGCTCATATTGGGCATGAGCGTCGTAACTGTTGACCAGCTGTGCTGAATAGCATCTGGAAAGACTCCTAAGCCGAATTCCTTGTTAGGTCTGCGGTCTGAACTTTCTTCTGCCATTGTTGAGTTCTCGTGCTCCACCAAGCTATCGATCAGGTTCAGTAGACTTATCAAATCCACTTCGTCAGCGCCCCTTGCTTGGTCCTACTTTGCGCGTAGATGGTTTGTCTATGTCTTGGGTCCTTTCCTACTGGTGGGTTCCTTGAGTGGTTTATCTGGGTGAGTTCCTTCAATTATTAAATACAATCCTCAATTTATGGCCACTCAATGTGTGTGTCTTTTCCTGTGCACTTGTGCTCAATCAGGCTTTCAATTTCCTTAAGTGTACTTCAAGTGCGGAAATTCAGGGTGAGTGTAGCAACCAATTTCTAGGCGTCTTACGCACTCTCGCGTTGTTTTGGGCTTGATAGGCTTGTTGGTCAATTTTCTGGCCGTCTTGACAGGGTTTAGGGTTTCTCTAATATGTTGCCTCGTTCGCTTTTGGTCCAATCAGTCTTTACAACTCAGCGGTATGCGTCTAAGTCTCTGGGTCTTGCAACTGTCTACTTCTAGCTGTTAAGCGGCTGTGCCCTACGATTTTGCCTATTACGTTGCCAGAATCAAGTTTTGAGCGTCTAAGGGCTTTCGACAGTTTGTGTTGCTGAGTTCTAGTCGGGTCAGGTCAAATTTTTGAAAATTTGACAAAAATCTACACTCGGCCCAATTGGTCTGAATTGCAGGGTTCGAGTGGGTCACTCGGACGGGCCGAGGCACAAGACCGAGGGCTGAATTCCTGACTTGGACGAGGTTACTCGGATGGGCCGAGTGGGTGACTCGGACAGAGCAAACTCGAACGAGGTTACTCGGATGGCCCGAGGGCCGCAGGCCAAGGGCCGAATATGATGCGTGGCCGAGGGCCGAATGTTGAACTCGGATGGCCGAGGGCCGAATTATTGGCTCGGACGGGCTGGCTGAGGGCCGATTAGGGTTTGGGCCCGAGTGGGCCGAATGGTAAGGGGTTGAGGGCCGATTCTGGGACTAGGCCCAGAAAAGGCCACTCGGATTGGTCGAGTGCGGCGGTGTGACGACCACGAAGGGACGATTTTGGTCGATTCGTGCAATTTAGGCAATCATAGTAAGCAATAACCTCCAGATCCTATCTAGGGGGATAGGGGAAGGGATTCATATACCTGAATGGAGTGGTAGGCTCGTTGATGGTGTGATCGAATCGAATCATGGGATGGCTCTCTCTCTCTCTCTCTCTCCCACTGAAATGATCACAATTAAGCTCTCCCTTGGCGTCTTGGCTCTTATACCCCTTCCTGGGTATGGTGTTGGTGCCCCCAATCACTCACTTGCTGATCTTAGGCATCACAAGCGAGCTTTTTGCCATTTTTTGCACAATTTTTGCCCTGTTTTACCCTGTTTTGCAACAGTAAACCCTACCCTTTTCCAGTTCGATTTCCTAATCCTAACCTACGCTAAATGCAATCAAAAGCATAAAACTGAAATGATTTCTCCATGTTTTCCAATCCTCATACAAACAAAATACCTCAAAATACTTACTTGTTTCGAATATCAAAACACCCAACTTCCTACCTATCTCAAGCTCCGTTTCGGGGATGAATCCCTTACTTCAATGCTCGATATGAGGCGCGCAAGTGCTCAAGCTTGAATCTGCTAGTCTCGGCAACGGAACCAAAATGTGGGAGCTTTCGCTCAACTGCCAAGACCCACGGACTGCTTATTGTTTCAAGCATTCCAAGTGAGCTCTAATGGCTATCTCTCACCTAGCCGACGCGCCGTCGATCTTATGAGTGTAGTGAGCTTACCTTGATGCCGATACAAGTTGCCTCCTCTCTCAAGCACACCAGTAGCTCCACGATCCTAGATGCAAGCTCAAGCATCCTCAAGCCTCCTCCACCTCCAAGCTCCATTCTCCATAGTCACGCATGCAAGAAGAGAGAAGAGAAGAGAAGAAGAGAAGAGGAGATGGTGAAGAGCTTCACCCTCTTGATTCCTCACTCTCACACACTCACTCTCTCAAGAGCACACACAAGCAAGAAGATGAGAAGGAGAGAAGAAGAAGAAGACTCTTGTTGCCACACACCAAAGAATGATCTTTCATTCACTTTTTGAACTTTATACACAAGCCCTAAAATCCCATGGACACCCATCCCTTTTTTACATGACTGGCCATTGTGGCAAGGTCCTTTTTCCATTTCCCTCCTCTAGCCTTGTGCCTCTAGCCTACACCCATCTAATATTTTACAATTGGCACAAGAGGGAGCGTGGCACTCTTTTACAATAGTTTTTTGAGTTTTTTGAGACGCCTTCCATTTGAAGTTGCACTTTTTGCCCCGGTTCATATTTAGAGGCGGCCTACGTGTCTTTGCTCTTTTTCCATCTTCCTTTTGCTTTTTCCTTCATTTTTCCGCCATCTTGACTTGGGGTTAACACATTTTCTCATCATGGTCATTAAGCTCTATGACGACTGCTACAACTAGGGAAGGTGGATGTTGTGGATGAGATGCTCCTGCATGTCTTTCACCTTTACGAGATGTTGCTACTACTGGCATACCTCTCTCAGTCATGTGCCTTGCCCAAAGTTCACAATTTGGTCCAACAAAATGTTCGCGACCTCCACAATAGTGTCATGCTTCTATTTGAGTAGTTTGCTATATTGAGCCTAAAAATTTCTCCAAGTCTATCTTGCTTGCATTCTTCTAGGTCCCTTGAAGGGCTTCTAAGGCATTGTGTCAGTAATAACCTGATTTACTATAGCTAGCTACATAGGTCTTGGCTTAGGTTGGCTTAGGTTTATCATTGGCATCATGCGGTGCCATCTTGATATTAGGATTGTACCAACAAGTCTTGGTTTCATGGACATTACTTTGGCATATCTCACAATACTTTCCCCTCCTCTTGGTATCAGAAAGACCTAAACCTTTCAGCTTTTATTGGATCTTCTTATCCAATTTACTCTCCTCTACCTTTTTCTTAGTTTTATCCTTTGATTTCTTCTTCTTCATCTTGATTGAAGCTAATTTGTTCTTTTTCTTCCTATGTTTCTTCTTGATGGACTCTTCATCATCATCAAAGTCGCCAAAGTTATCCTTCAATTCTAAACTAAACTCAATGTGCTCATCCTCAATATTAGTCTTGAATCTCAATCTGCATTAGAATCTGAATTCGAGGAATCCGCATCCTTATAGGTCTTTGATTAGGAGGTTCCAAGCCTTCTCTCCACCCTCATAGTAGCTCTTATCATGGTATCTAGTGTGTCATTTTGACCAAGCTCCACATTGGCAATGGGATTCCTAATTTGATCCATGAGACCCTTAATGAAATGAGTAATTTGCATCTCTATTGATGTTGCATCTCCAACACCCAGCCTATTAAGAAAATTTCTAAACTTATGAGCATAATATTCAACCAGCATATTCTTCTACTTGATCTTCTTAATCTTTCTTAAGATATCTCTGCGAGTTTTATTCTTTCGAAACCTACCTAAAAATGTTGTCCTTAATGTATCATATGTATTAAATGTTGCCATACCATAAATGGAAAACCAGTCTATAGCTTTTCCCTGTAAGGTGATTACGAATTATCGCTTCTTAACTTGATCTCCATACATCTGGTTGAATCCACTTGCTGTCTACCTCGTCTCAAATTAAGCCACATGGCAGTCAGGGTCTTCCTTCTTTATCCTTAAAAATGTAGATGCTCTCACCTTCATTTTAACAAGATGGTTTGGATTCATCATTCTTTTCTTTTAAGACTTCCTTAATAGTGGTAAGGGATTAAAATTAAGAGACTTCCTTGATTGACATCTTGTCTTCTACAACAACAGCACTACCCTCCCAAGCACTATATACTACAATCTCTCCAATGCTTGTTTAGGAGTATCTTGATATTTAGATAATAATAATGAATCATCATCATCTAATACACTTGGTGGGCTTAAAGGAGTTGGAGGGGTTGGAGGAGACTCCATAGATGTAATAGGGGAATGGTGTACTATTGCAGTACCTGTAGAGGTACCAATATCCTGATAATCATGTCTATCATTTGTAAATTATTCTTTGTCTAGCCTACCGATGTTAGAATATCAAGCTCCCGTTACTCTTCAATCAGTCTATCTTTATGTGTGTGACCAAAATTAGTTGGATATAGCTGTACACATGTGTGACATTCAGTACGTTGGTGTAGTCAGTGACTTAACCACAATTAGTCTTGGTTAGTCATACCTATGCGTGTAAGTCTCTTTCAGTTAGTATGATGGAAGAATAATGGAAGAAGAACAACAATGAGCTAAGGCTCATCTTCTGCTCCACTTTGTCTCTCTCCCTCTCTTCCAACATGGTATCAGAGCTTGAATGCCTGAAGCCTAAAGGCTTGGCAGTGGCCATTTGACATCAAGACATTAGATTTGAAGAAAATGTAATCAAAGGAGACTGTGCCTGCAATCCGTTTTTTTGCAGAAGCTATATCTTGCTATAGAAATAGTTTTTGGAGAAATAGCCCATGATTCTTGACCATTTCAACATGCTCTACAACTTCGCAGACGAAAGTTTTTTCAAATTCCTCACAGATTTTGAGATATTTAGCACAGACTTGTGCAAACTAGATGTTTATTGCAGTAAATAGCATGTGATTCCAAGACACTGGTGGCTTTCATCTTAACAATGTATATGCCCTTATTATCATGCATTTGAGCATGATATTGGAGTGTTAAATGCTCAATTTTGGAGCTTAATTGTAGGTTGGAAACACTGAACTAATTGTTGTCATGAATTTGGAAACAATATTCCTATAGGGTTGAAGTATATGTGATGCTTATTTGCTATTGAAAAATGCCTGAATCATACCACTTGAGTGGTAGATGATTTTTGGGATATTGTGAGCATCGAAAGTCCAAAGTTTGGATTGATTTGTTGCTGGTTATACCAGTGCATTGATTGGTTATTATCTGTAGGAAGGATACCTATCATCTTCACTTGACATACATGCAATATATTCTGACCAGTTGGACATGTATCAAGTCCTATATAGAGTGGCAACTAAATGAGATGTTTTGGGGATGTTTTGAAGTCTGAATATCCTTGTTTTAACAGAGAAAATATTGCTAGTCATAGTAGTGGGCTGGCTATATTTGGTATTGCTACTTGCATACAGTACAAACATTGATACTTGTATGGACATAGTTTGTTGCTTGGATGTTTTGCCACTACCATAGAATTTTTTGAACTTATTTGAGCTTGGTTTATGCTCAGTTGACTGTGTTTCTTCATTGTTGGAATATACTATATAGCAAGCAGGTTGTTAGGAAAATTGTCCTGAATTGCAGAAAACTGTCCTGAATAGCAGGAAACTAGTCCTGAACTATAGGAAAAGGAGTCAGATACTTACAAGTTGTATACATCACTGAATACCTAAGCTGCAACTATGGCAAATTCTCAACGCACTGATAATATCACTCAAATTGTGGGAGAAAAGCTGGGCAACAAAAATTTTGCTTTATGGAAGTTCCTATGAAGAATTTTTTGGTTGGCAGAGGTTATTGGGACTTATGTATAGGTGATGAGGATGAACTTGAAATACATGAAAGGAATCCAATAAATGATCAGAAAAGGGCTCATAAGCTATGGAATGAGAGAGTATGCAAGGTATTACATTGGTTTTCCTTATGTATGTCAGATGCTATGGTTATAAAAATTACTGGATGTAGTTCCCCAAAGGATGCATGGGACATACTCATGAAGAGTTATGAAAATGTAACACATGCAAGAAAGATTCAGCTGAAGTAACAGTTCAATAACATGTCTAGGAATGGCAGAAGCATTCATGCCTACACTATAGAGGTCAAGAACATAGCGGATCAGCTTGCCACCATTGGATCTTCAGGGATGATATGATTGCAGTGACATTGAATGGACTTGGCAAAGAGTATAAAGTATTTGATATGTCTATTTCTATGAGAGCTGAATCCCCTGATTGGGATGAGCTGATTGCTTTTCCGCTGCATGAGGAAGTTAATCTTGGGCTAAATATAGGTTCTAGTACGTCTCAAAGAAGAGACACTCTTCTTTACTCTAGCCAGCATGGTAGAGGCGGCAAAGGCCGTGGCTCTTTTTGAGGTTGAGGAGACACTCGAGACACTTATGGACAGCATCAGCAGAATGCCTGGCATGGCACAAATACACAAGGCTAGCTTGGATCTGGCGGCTTTAAAGGCAGGGGGAGATCACCCCATGGTAGAGGTGTTGGATTTAGTTCATGGCAATCGAATGATTAGTCAAACAGAGATAAGGAATGTCATTATTGCGGCAAATATGGACACATTGCAAAGGATTATTACAAGAAACAGGGAGATATGAAGGCAAAGGGAGAACAACATGAGCACTATGCATCTTTTAGCGGTGCTCATGATGAGCAGGTTGATAGATTGTTTGCCATGCAACATGTGTCTAAGAATGCATCTAGGCAGAACAGAGATGAGAGATGATACATTGATTCAGGGGCTTCAAATCATATGATACCCCATGAAGAATGGTTTGATGAGATGGTTGCAGGTTCACATGGACATGTTTGTACTGGGGATGACACCCAGCATACTAGTCAGCAAAGGAGTTGTACATTTGTTGATGCGTGATGGCAAGAAAAAGAGCCTGCATGATGTACTACATGTACCTACAATAACCAGGAATCTTTTGTCAGTTGGACAAATGGCAGAGCAAAATTTGCAGGTGAGATTTAATAGAGATGGATGCTTTGTTGAAGAATATGGTAATGACTGCAAATTGATTGCTAGAGGCTGAAGAGATGGCATAATGTTTACTCTTGATGTGTCAATTCTAGAATTGAAATCAGCCATGTTTGCACATAATATTGAGATATGGCATAAGCGGATTGGCCATGTGAATGTACAAAAGTTGAAATCTATGTAGTAGAAGGAGATTGTGCTTGGACTACCTAAGTCCAAGTATCATGACTTTGAACATGTATGTGATGCATGTCAGTTTGGAAAGCAAGCATGGTTTCCATTTATGAGACATGTATAGAATAGCTTACGATCCTTGCAATTGGTACACTCAGATGTATGGGGTCTGTCTCATAATGCTTCGTTTGGTGGTTCTCGTTACTATATATCCTTCATTGATTATTTCAACAAAGGTATACTTGGCTTTACATACTGAAACATAAGGATGAATTCAAGCCTATGGAGACACCTCTTGATTAGAATGTCAAGTTGCAGATTGATTTTGGGAATGACATAGAGAATGTGACCATGTATCAATAGATGGTGGGCAGCTTGATATACTCTATTACCCATCTTGACTTATGTTATGCAGTGGGGCTAATTAGTCAGTTCATGCGCAAACCACATTTAGATGTAGTCAAGAGGATCGTGAGATATGTAAAGGGTACTACATATTATGGGTTGTTTTATGCATATGGAAAATCTCTTGACTTGACAAGGTTTATTGATGTTGATTGGGCTCGTTGTGCCTATGACAAGAGGTCAACTAATGGTTATGCATTTGGATTGGTGGGTAGCAGTATGATCAGTTGGCAGAGTAATAAACATCCTACTATTGCATTGTCTAGTACAGAAGTTGAGTACAAAGGAGTTGCCTTAGCAGCTTGTGAAGCAGTTTGGTTAATGAAATTGCTGAAAGACTTGGGAATACAACTGGAAAGCAGAGTGAGATTGCATTGTGATAACCTCAGCAGTGTTATGTTGGCTAGCAATCCTATCTACCATGCTAGGTCCAAACATATTGAGGTTCACTACCATTTCATCAAAGAAATGGTTCTTATAAGGCAGATTGACTTGATTCATGTGAAGATTGAAGACTAGGTAGCAAATATATTTACCAAGTCTCTTGGTAAAGAAAATTTCATATACTTCAGACATCTACTTGGAGTTTATGAGATGGTTTGAGCTTGAGGGGGAGTTACTATTCAGTCAATCTATCTTTATGTGTGGACCTAGATACAACTGTACACGTGTGTGACATTCAATAAGTTGGTGTAGTTAGTGACTTAACCACATTTAGTCTTGGTTAGTTATACCTTTGTGTGTAAGTCTCTTTCAATTAGTATGATGGAAGAATAATGGAAGAAGAACAACAATGAGTTGAGGCTCATCTTCCGCTCCACTTTGTCTCTCTTCCTATCTTCCAACAACCTAATCCTCCTACTTCTTCTCTATTATTCAGCAATGCCTCTTGCTCTTGTTGCCTTACCAAGGCTTCCTTTAATTCTCAGGATTAGCTCTTTGTTAAAATGGATTTTGACAAATATGGATAATTGTTAGATATATATGCTGACCATAAAAGACACCTTGCACATCTTCAATGCCATCAGCATCTTGCACTCTTGCAATTTGATCTTGTGGAAATTGGATCCAGGCCTAATGCCTAAATCATGAGAATTTTTCCCATGAAACCAACAAGATCACCAAAGTGTTATGGCCTCTCAAGACCATAACAGAAAGATAGAAAACATCAAACTACTTGAAATTACCTTGTTACTACAGATAACTTTCTAAATCAACTTACAGTCATTTTAAGCATGTAATATTTAAGAATGATATGTAGACACAAAGTACACATTATATTCATTAATACAGAACTTTTGTCTTGAAACATATCACACAACTTACTGTCATCATGACCATTATTGATTGAATAACTTGAAGTAGACATCATTAGTATTCAGGAGACCAATACAAGTAGATAAAATAAGATCATCGACCATATTCTAGCACTATTTGATAGATTTCACATTCCTTGATATCATGCAAAATTTGAAAAGATACAACTTCCTGAAACTTAGGATAGAACTTCAGGTGAACATCATTTGAAATATAAAGTCTCTTTACACATGTTGATCCTAAAAGCCTACATGCATATAAGTACTAAGGTATAAAAGTACTAAATAGAAGATGGAATCTAAGCCCTAACAAGTAGCTTTGCTTCCTTTGCCTTTGTCACCTCAATGAATTGACATTGTACACTAATATGGTATTGAGCATTGTCAAAGAACTTTATAATTGAAAATTAACTAACATATGAATTAGATAAAAACATTCAATGCTTACATGTATAATGGACAAAGTATAAATTATTACTTACTTTCTTTGATGCGTCTCCACCATGTTTTTAGCTTGTGTTTTCTATCCCAAACCAAGAACTTCTTGCCCTTAATATCTTGCCATTCTCTCCCAAGAGCCATCTCAAACTCCTTGTTTCTTTAACACCAAATCAGATCCCACTCATCCAGATTGCTAGATATCACAACCATGGTCTCCCCTCTTGGACCTACAACGAACACAAGGAAGAGTCCCATAGTCTCAAGATAACCAATGGAATCAAAGGAAGTAGTCAACCACTTGGTATCATCTGTGGCAAATCTATTTTCCTCATGAGCCACCAATCTACAAAGAGGCACATAAAACTGGCTCAACACATCCATCGTCAAGCCTAGAGATACTTGCTCGCCTAGGTGCCTTGAGTGCTTCTTTTCTTTTCCATCCTTATCCTTCCCTTGACCATTATCATCACTCACCTCTTCATTTATCATCTAGACCATCATGGTGCACAATAGTCTCTTCAAAGACAAATATTAATAAACAAAATGAAAAACAATAGCATTAAAGCAATAATGTAACAATCAATTATGATAAACATAAATAATCATGTATAAATGAAATGGACATATAAGTGACTACATGTGTGCTCAACATTCTTGTCAGTGGTATTGGAGTCCCCATCTACTTGTGCTTTGTCACCACATCAATGAATACATATCTTTTTGGAACACATCCTTCTAATGTTGGAGGAGTGTCCAAGGTCTCACATGTGATGATGCTTTCTGATGTATGATCCACCTCAAAATAGATCATGAATGTAGATTCATGTTGACTTGATGGCTATTATGGGGTGAGGCACATTTCTTTCTCTTGCCAAGCACTTTTTTAGGTGTCATAATATGGAACCTAAGCATTAAAACACCAAAAAGAAAAAGTCCATCTCTCCCTCCCTCTCTTGGCTAGAATATAGCTTAGCATAACACGAGATGCTTGAGACTCCGTCGGGTTTTAGGGCAAAAAAAAGGGGGGGATAGAGCTTGCCCATGGTTTGTGTAGATGCAAAGATGGAGAGGCTCTACCCCCCCCCCCCCCCCTCCCGCCCTTTATCTAAAACCTTGAAATACCTTGAGTCATAGGAAATATTTAAGGAGGCTTTGAATCCACCATCTATGAAACCCACTCTTAACATGTTGCCTCAAAGAATTTCCACGTACTTCCTCGAAAACCCAAGTTGATCACACGCCTCCTTCTCGAGGAACTAGTTTGGTTTGAACCTTGATTATAGTGAGTATGCAGTGAATCTTATTCCAACTGGAAGTTCAAAATGCAATAGAAGATGCTTCATCTCAGTCGACCACAGTGAAGAGAGTGGAGCAAGTAGAAACTACCTTAAGTCCTAAGGAATGCTTCAAACCTCTCTAGATGTTGAGGCACTACCTTCAAAACAAGGGATGATTCGTTTCACATCCGAATGATTAGCCTAAAAATAATCACATTAGCTTATCATTGCTAAGATGCGATTCAAATTACCCTTAGTGCCTTTTGAGATAGCTTTTAGGCGACAAGGACATGGCGATCATCTATTTCGAAGGTCATTTCCAAAGGATCCTGGCATGCAGTGACAAGGGTTAAATCCTTATAATTTGGGCCTCTATACAAGAGAACTTATGACCTTTGGCAAAAAAGTTTATGTCTTTGATGAAAGGTTAGCACCCCTAGGTAGAGGGTTTGTGATGCATCCAATAATATCAATGTAAATAGGGAGATGTGGTTTTAAGTGCCTTATGCAAGCTTACATGTTAACTTCTAAGGTGCTCTCTTAAGACGGGGATAACCTAAGGGTTCTAATGTAACTTGTGCAACAAGGCTTATGTGAAAGTGCAAGGCTTTTGGGTGTGGGTGCCATATTGTACTAAGAGTGCCCTAAGATGACTATGCGCAAGGTGCCTCAGTAACTATTTGTGTGGGAAACTACCCTTTATCGTGGTATGCAAATTTCATAATAAGTAAGCATACAAGGTATTTGAATTTCCACCCATCTAACAGATGAGTGTGAAATGGGCCATAGTTTTAAGAAATAATGTAAATAAAATGAAATAAAAAATATAAACAAAATATATCAATAAAACCATATAAATAAAATATAATGATAAAATGGAATATAACTAATAAATATAAATATAAATATACAATCACATAATTAAAAAACATAAATATAATTTAAAAATTATACTACATCTATTAAAAAATATAATTTATAAATATACAATGTGAGGTCTATATAGAGTGGTTTGCTCTTCATTTAATACTAACCTTGTAAAGAGCACACATCAAACTTTGCCATTTTGACTTGGAGAATAGCTATTGATTGCATAGAGCATAGGGTTGCATTGAGAAATGGAGAGGTTCTTTTGAGTGAATACTAGAATCTATTACCTCCACCACTAAAATTCCAAGGGTTGCATGATGTCATAGAGAATGAAGGTGGAGCAAACAAGGTCAATGTGTCTCCAAGATAAGATCATGAAAGGCATGTGCACTACCTAATTGATAGTACATTATCAACCACCTCCTCTATCATGCACTCAAATGACTGTGTATATGTGTTTGGGAGTATTGAATCAATAGAAGATGAGATTGAAGACTTCATTGATTATACTCATGGTTGTAACAAATCAACTCTAGTGTGTCTTAATGTACCCTTAAATGATAACAAGGATGTGTCTCCCTATGATAAGTCCAATGTAGCCTTCATTAGGGAGAAAGCTAGAACAAGTAGATTGAAAAAATTACTAGCACTCTGTGGATCTCCATAAAAGGTGGATGAGCTTCCAACTGTGTATAATGGTATGATTGCTTTTCAGCTTCTAGCTATACAGATAGTAAGAAACGAATGATGGGTATGGAACAAAAATATGATGGTCACCTATGGTTGCAACCCTCACAAAAAAATATGGCAATAGAGTGCACAATGTGCTTGAGCTATTGTCTTGGAAGTCTTCAATGTCCCAGAACCACTCGTCCTTGCTACGTAATGGAGAGAAGATACAAATTTTACATGGCCACTTGGATGGACATGTGAGCATGGGTTATTTTGCAAGTGAGGGAAACTTCAAGATAACATGTCACTATTATCAAAAGGTTGCTAGTTATATAGCCATCTACAGAGCTAGTTATATAGCCATCTATAGATGCATGATCTATTATGTGTTGCCATTGGATCCTACAATGACGTGTTTGGTGATCTACATTAGGGAGCATGCTCACAATGCTCAACATGGCACAAAGAGGGCAACCCTTGAAAAGGTGCAAAGTCTTGTTTGCATAGTCCTAAAGATTAAAAGGAGGGGCCCACAAAAAATAGGTGATAGTCACTTGATAGATGTTGTTTCAATCTTTAACAAAAGAAAGCAAGGCAATTAAGGTGGAGCTTAACCATTTTCTAGAAGAAATGATACCACTTGTGTAGAATAAAGGGTAAGCTTGTGTATTATTATTTTCTACTAATGTTATGCCATACACTTGAAATAACCATTTAATAAATGCATAGGTTCAAAGGTATTGTTTCACAAGAGAGAGATAAACAAGGTCAGGTCATTGGTGATGGGTATGACACCATGCTTGTGTTGCAAAAACATTGTGTCTTCCCATTTTGCTATGGAAGTAGATTTCGTGGACAAGGTGATGCCAAGGAGAAGTGCTACTTGTTTAAAATATCCACCAAGGGACTAGCATCAAGGGTAGACTTAGTGAATTGTATGAGGCGAATAGGGATTGGAGATCTATGAAGTGCATTGGTGCACTTCGATAACACCCATAGGATTGTTAGGTGAGTAACTATGTCTTGTTCAATTTATGATCATGAGCGTGTGGTAGCATGATTAAAGCTTATATTGAAGTTGAATTGTTGTTAGCAAATACTGCACTAGCATATCAATCGTCAACCAATGTGAGAGCATTGTAGGTAATTGCAATTCACAAATTTAAAGAGGAGGACAAAGAGTCTTGAATCTTGTTTTGGAGAAATTTGAAATCTCTCATGGTTCAATTTGGCCATGCTCCACCTAA
>NW_028229855.1:0-58108 GCF_053477565.2 Lygodium microphyllum | reverse complement strand
CTCTTCTTCTTCTTCTTCTTCTTTTTTTAAATTTCGGGAATTCCTTGAGCGGTGAAAAAAAAAAAATTTTTTTTTTTTTTTTTTTTTTTTTTTTTTTTTTCTTTCTTTCTTTCTCTTTCTTTCTTCCTTCCTTCCTCCCTCTCTCCCTCCCCTTGGGGGTCCCTTGCTGGGTTGGGACCTGTGCCTTCCTTTTGTTTTTGCTGTGTGCCTGGCCTGTTGGGCTTGTTGGGGGCTGGTTGTTTTGTAGTATTGTAATGATTTTTTTTTGAGCTGTATGTCATAGTACTTTTGTACTTCTAGCAAAGTGTATATGTCATTGTCAACACGCAAGACTGTGTTTATGAGTCCAAGCTTCCATCTTGGAACCTAATTCACTTGTGTGACATTTGGTCTTGATGTCTATTACCTTATGAGCTCACTCTTCCCCTTTCAACCTCCATAGCCATGCTCTAGATCCGACATTTTTACATGGTATCAGAGCCTAGTGGATAGGCATGTCTCAGGTCTACAAATCACTTCTTCAGCTCCTCTTAATTTTTGGTAAGCTCAGCTTGACATAAACCCTTCATCTTTCACCTCCATCTTCACTCTATCTCTCTTGGTTGCCATAGACAATGCCTACCTATCTCTGTTAAAGCAGTCATATCTCTTAAACCCGACCATATCTCTTCGAGGTTTCTTCTCAAGATTTGTTCCTTAGGTCAAGGCGCATCTTTCTAGCCCAAAATCACCTAACATTGTGCAACAAACAACCCGACATTATTGAAAAACGTAGATTTGGTGCAATTTCGCTGCTATAAATTGGACATGTTCTCTTTCCATACTATGAGCATTATTCCATGAGTTATCATAGAGCCCCACCACCTATTAGAAGAGGGTTTAAGAAAATTCCACTCCAATAGAGAGATATTAGAAGATTACTCAGAGGTGGTACTGCATGAAGCCATAGCTAGCCTGCTGATGTTCAACTGATGGCGCCATCATCATGCCTCACAATGTCAAGGGCTACCATAGGGCTTTTGAAGTTTATTGTATGGGCTTCCTCTTGACAAAATTTCAACTCAAATGGTCCACTAGGTGAGCTGCTATAGCCAAAATATCAGGCTGTTATCCTGAAACCATAACTAGCATCAGCCATAGCCACTTACTTTCAAGCTCATTTTTTCCTTCCTTTTCTCTCTCTTGCCACTTAAATGAAACCTCTACCACTCTGATCCATTGAGAATTTAAGTTTCCAACAAGATTTCAGTATCCAACAAGCAAGCCTTAGAAAGCTTTTGAATATTTGAAGCTTTCATTGAAGGACAAGCATCAAGCATAGTGAAATTTTATGCTACCATTGCTTGTGCTTTTCAGCACACTACAAGTCAACTTGGTTACTATTCAATCTCAAACAAGTAAAGCCATTTTGAAGCTGAGAAGATTGATGAAAATTTGAAGATCTTGAGAACTCAAAGCTCAATTAAATAACTTTAAGTTTTACTAGTATCTCTTGATACTACATAGTGTATTTTTCAGACTACTTTCAATTGTTTTTTTCCTATGCCAAGTATGAAGTATGTTGAGTGGTTACTACCATGAAAAGCAACATTATTCTTGTTGCCCATTTGCACTATATGGAAGACTTGTTTAACCCACTTGTAGGAAGACATGGAGCTATCTACATCAAAGAACAATCAATTACCTTATTTAAAGACTCTAAACGCATTCCTATTGCCCCAAAGATGATGATATCTTTGCTTGAGGGGTACATGAATACTAATTCAAGTAAAGTCAATAAATAAGAAGACCAATAGATGAAAGCTACAAGCAAAGCAGAGAAGAAGAAAAACAAGATTAACCATGAGGACCCTAAAGCTGCAAGCAAAGTGAAGGACAAGTACAAGATCAAAAAGAGCAAAGTGGACTACATGAAGAAGGACAAGAAGATTCATAATGATATATCTAAAATTGCTAAAACCACAAGGGCCTTGACCCAAAATTTTACTAGACTTCTTTATTGTATTGCCTAGCCATAATGCTTCTGACATAAGCTTGTAAACTCCTCATACAACCTTATACTATAGCCTTTGTACACTTTGTGAGGCCCCTATTAGAGCCTTTGGATGTCCACCACATCTTTGGTACCCACAATTAGCCTTTTTTGCAATAGTCTCTAGTGTTTACCATGTTTGTGGTGTGCCCACACTTTTCATGTGGTTGCTCACTAAAGCATCTACACACTTTGTACTTCTTTGGTTGTGATTGAGGAGGGATGTTGAGTTATTGGCAATCACACTCAGCTTAGCCCCTTTGTATGGAGCAGTGTGGGCTCAGCATGCAAAATCCCATATGCACAATGATGGAAAGTGTAGCCTAGTCTATTCCTATAAAACATTGTATTTTGCTCGCTTTTTGAATGCAATGTCATAGTACTTTTTGAATGCAATGTCATAGTACTTTTGTACTTCTAGCAAAGTCTATGTGTCATTGTCAACACACAAGATTGTGTTTATGAGTCCAAGTTTCCATCTTGGAACCTATTTCACTTGTGTGACATTTGGTCTTGATGTCTATTACCTCATGAGCTCACTCTTCCTCTTTCAACCTCCATAGCCATACTCTAGATCCGACATTTTTACAGTCTTAGTAGTGGGAGCTTTGTATTTCCTGATTGTTTACCCATAATGGTCTTGGTGATACTATTGCATTTATTATTGTAGTGTTGTTCAACATTTTCTTAGAAAGTAGACATTTTAATTTGGCAATCTATTGCTTGCAATTGGTGGACAACTCTGTACTTTGGTATCCCCTCCTTTTTTACCCTTGTTTTGGCTGAGTTTTAAGACTTATGTAGTTATTTATATTAGCCCATTCTCTTAGATTTTTGTAATGGTATACTATTCTGTCTTTAATATTAACAAACTTAATGGCACAAATGTTTCTTATTAGAAGATGCAAATATGGTACGTGTTAGTACATAAGCATTAGATTAAGCCATTGAAAGCCAAGAGTGTCAAGCCCAAAGGCATAGATTAGCATAATTTAAATGAGTGGATGAGCTATGTAAATCCACTCTTACATTATCACTATCTAAACATGTCTATTTTAATGTTTTGATTCTTGAAGATAATGCCTCGTAGTTATGAGAAGATATATGCAATCTTGATGAGAGGCAAAGTCCTGCATCATATATGTATTTATTGAAACTACTTATGGACATTCACATGAAGGAAGGAACTTCTATGTCCACTCAATTGAATGATCTCCATTAAATTTTCAACTAGTTGTCTTTGAAAGAGATTGAATTGAAGGATAACCTACCTCTTGTGTTCTTGCTTGTTACACTTCCGGAGTCATGAGATACTTTTCGTATGAACATGTTGCCAATTCTTGAAATTGTAGGATGTTGAGGGTGTCTTATACACAAAGAAGATAAATAGAAAGGATGTAGATGCCTCCCATACTTCTCATGCATTGACTATTAGGTGTAGACATGATGGTAAAAGTTGTAATGAGTCATGATCAATACTCATAAAGATCTCAATCTTGCACCAGTAGTCAAACAGTAAGTCTCGTGATTGTAAGTCCTCTCTAATATGGAAATCAATGTTATACTAGGCCATAATGCCATAAGATGCACGATGATAAGCATAGACAGAAAGGCAAGGGAAAAGTACAAAAAAAATCTCATGATCACAACATTGTCCCTAGTAAGTCTAGTATAAAGATTGAAGAGATAAATCTAGTGCAACTAGAGTCAAATGATGAGTGCATCTTAGAAACTTTCTCTCTTGATGCTTCTCAAATGAGTGATGCTTCCTCTACATATTCTCAATGTTGGCTGCTTGATTATGGGACTTCCTTTACTTCTAATATAGGGATTGGTTTTAGTTCTATGACAAAATGATAGGTTTTGTGCAACTGGATGACTTGATCTTAGATATTATTGAAATTGGGGATGTAAGGCTGTAGTTTCCCTTGGGTAGTTCCTTCACTCTGTACATCATATACCAGCTTTGACCAAAAGCCTTCTATCTACTATGTGGACAATTTGATGGTATATGCTATTACGTATCTTTTAGTGATTCTACACGCAAGTTTATCCGTGGGAATCTTGTCTTTGTTCGAGGTACTAGAGCTGATAATCTCTATCCTTTATTTGTACCTAGATCTCTTGACCATTTTTGGCCTATGGTTAACATACCACATGTATCTTTATGGAATCGTCACATTGGACATATGTCCTTAAAGGGAATGAAAATGCTTACTCATTTACATCTTTCATCTCTTGATTACAAATTTTGTAATTCTTGTGACCATTGTCTTTATGGTAGATTGATATGCAGTTCTCATAAGAAGTCTAGCATTACATGCATGGATGAGTCTTTAGCTCTTGTTCATTTAAATGTATGTGATCCCATGCCTTGTTAGTCATTGGGTTGCCTAAAGTACTTGGTTACGTTCATTGATGGTTATTTTCATAAGGTCTAAGCATGTCCTATTATGCAAAAATTGAAGGTCTTATCTACCTTTCAATGTTGGCTTGCTCTTGTTGACAACCAATCTAAGTGTCGCCTAAAATACCTAAGGTCTAAGAATGGGGGTGAGTATGTTTCTAAATCATTTGAGTAGCTTTGTGATGAGAGGGGTATTAAGTATCAGTTGACCACTCCATACACCCCACCCCAAAATGGTATTTTTATAAGCGTATGAATAGGATTATTCAAGAGAGACTTTGAATTATACTTAGTTGATAGGCTTACTATAGCATTTTTGGGATGAGGAAATTACTACTATTGATTGTTAGGTTGCAGAGGAGGTATAGTTTATAAAACCTCTCTCATATGTGCATCTTAGATTCTTTGGATGTGAGGATTTCTACCGTGTATCCAAGGACAATTGCAATAAGTTGGATCTTAAGTAAGTGAAATGCATCTCTCTTGGTTATGGGATGAAAGTGAGGTTGGCTATTACCTATGGGATCTATAAACTCAGATGGTTATCCAGAGCCATGATATTGTTTTCCATGAGAGGATAATATGCATAAGCAGCTTGAGTAGGTAGTTGAGGTGTGCATGGTGATCTTTTAGGAGGAACCTTTTGTTACCATACAACTTGCAAGACAATTCACAATTGATGTTTGAGAGGCCGATGATCATGATGTTGGACAATATGTATAGGCCCCATGATTTATTTCGAGGTAGTCTACTAAACATAGATGTCAGCTTGATCGGTTTGAGCCTTCCATGGACTATGTTATGGTGATAGATTCTAGTGAGCCCTTGCTTATGAGGAGGCCATGCATAGAGGTGATCCTCACCCTTGAGAGAGGGCCATACAGCCTGAGTTTGATTCACTATAGAAAAAACCATACATGGGTTTTGGTTCCTTTGCCCAATAGGAAACATGCATTGCCATGCAATTAGGTGTACAAGTTGAAGAGTACCCCTAGATGCCCCAAGCGAGCATATGAGGTTAGATTGGTTGCTAAGGGTTTTAAGTATGAGCATGGTGTTGACTCTAATAAAGTCTTCTCCTATAGTCAAAATGACTATCCTATGCTTTTTTTGGCCTTGGTTACATAGTTAGATCTATACCTTTACCACATGGATGTAAAAATGGGTTTTCTGTATGGGGACTTTCATGAGGATATCTATTTGTAAGAACCTAAGGGCTTTGTGAAAAAGGTAGGGAACACCTAGTGTACAAGTTGAGAAATAGCCTTTATATCCTTAAGTAGGCAACTAGGGAATGGTACTATAACTTTGATGCTTTTATGCATTCACGGCAGAGATATACTCATAGTGCTATGGACGTATGTTTATACACAAAGAAGGCCCATGATGGTAGCCTTATTATCTTGGCACTTTATGTCAATGATATATTGATTGTTAGAAGAGCTCATGATGAGCTAGATGCTTTGAAGACTCGACTCAAGAAGTGCTTTGAGATAAAGGACATGGGATATCCCTCACATATTCTTGGTATGTGCATCATACACAATCACTCTAAGATGTTCCTTTACCTATCACAATAGGTGTACATATAGAAGATTCTTG
Organism: Lygodium microphyllum; assembly: GCF_053477565.2. Taxonomy (NCBI): domain Eukaryota; kingdom Viridiplantae; phylum Streptophyta; class Polypodiopsida; order Schizaeales; family Lygodiaceae; genus Lygodium; species Lygodium microphyllum. The sequence continues at coordinate 52,067 of NW_028229855.1, read as the reverse complement.
AGAGATTCTATTTGCAAATTGTTAAGCCTATTGGCTATCCTTTACCTTTCCATGTGAAGGTCAGTCAGGCTAATTGTCCCCAATCAAATAAGTAGAAGGCCGCAATGGCCAAGATCCTCATGCATCTATTACAATATAGCCATGGGAATTCACCCTAAGCAAGGGTATATAAGGGCAGATGGATGTGAATGGCCTTAAGGGGTAGGGAAAACCCTAATCCTAGCTTGGCAGAGGCTATATAAACAGCCTATGGGTCACTACCAAGTGTGAGATAGAGTGTATCCAAGTTGTACCTTAAGCAACTTAGTAAGCAAGATTTGGTTCTTGTACTTTGAGCTCTCATCTCCCTCTTGTGTACATTCTTCTTGCTACAACTCTAATTTTTCACATGGTATCAGAGCCTCCTCTTATTCTTTCAGCTCCCTCAAACCTCACCCTCACTAAATGCACAAGAAAATCTTCATTTTCTCATCTTAGACCTTCAACCTCCATAGCCAGCTTGACCCCTGACCTTGGAGGACCTCGAGAGGCCAAAGGAGAGCATTTCAGCTCCTGACTTCAACTGAGGACTTCTTTTCCAACACAAAGTGACCAATCTTGGCACATCAAAGGGAAACATTGGGCAAAGTGGAAGGCGGCATTATGCAAATCATCAAATCAACACAAATTTGCAGACGCCGATTCCCAGATATCAGTGTGGTGTAGACGCATCAATCCCTCCAACAACCATAGGGCTTCCAAAGCCCCCCCATGGGCTATCTCCCTCTAAGAGGGTTTGGTGAAATTCTTCCTATGGTGGCTGCAATCAACCAAACCCTAACTGTCTATTTCTTGGCAGCCATAGCCAAGAAGCTTCAAGCTTTTTCATTCTTCAAAAATTTCAATGTCTGAGCAATAACAGTGATTCTAATCACTGATTGATCTTCTCCAAAGTCAGTTGAAGGTCTGAAAGCTCCATTTCAAGTTCTTACACTCAATAGAACTCTTTAATTCAGCAAACAATCCACATCTTACATCTCAAGTGGCATAAAACTTGAGATGAGTGCTTGTAAGCACTAATGGTGCATTTTACAATCATGTTGCCTGCTGGATATTGACTTGATCTAGTTTTTTATTAGAAAATTAAATCTATCAAAGTGCTTTATAACATTTATCACTTTCTGCTTGGTTGTAAGGCTATGTGTACAACTATAAACACATAGACCATATCCCAATATTAGTTTGCTGGTACATCAAAGATATAAGTATTATTGTACTCTCCTTTGATTCATCCAAAAGCATAGAATTAGTCAATAAGCCATGCTCCACCAAAAACTCCACTAATAGGCCACATTATCGGGAAGAGCATGCATTCCTCACCTTGTTGAAACCTAGAAAAATAGTAAAGCCTAAATCAAGGATTGTTCGAAGAACACGACCTCCTAAATCCTATATTGAGATATTGTATATGTATGATTTCCAACTGTTCTCAACTCTAAAACTTTAAAACTTGGCTATCAGTTCTGCTATTTGGTTTTACTCGGCCACCTATAAAGGACTAGACATTGCCATTGCTTAAGGCAATTGGTAAGACCTTCCTATAATGGCCATGGCCTATGCAGATGTAAGGCCTCAAATTCACAAATTCAATGGAAAAGATTTCCATCCTTGGCAAGTCTTGGTAAAATACAAAATGATGGAAAGAGGCTACTGGCCCTTCATAAAAGGGACCAAAGTAATTGACCTGTCCAATCCCCTTGATGTAGAAGATGATGAATGGGCTCAAGGCATCATCATGCTTCATTTAGATGAATCTTTAATTCATCACATTGACCAACTTTCCACTGCCAAAGAAAAGTGGGATGAGCTTGAAAGGCTCTACAGTGCTACAAGGAAGAACTCCAAGATATTTCTCAAGATTGAGTTTTTCAACTTGGAATACAAACAGGGAGAATATCTAAGCAAGTTTATTTCGCATATGAAGGGGCTTATGCCATAGCTTGCCTTTGTTCAAGCACCCATCCATGATGAAGATGCCATTGCCATCCTGCTAAAGTCTTTGAATAAGGTTTTTCCAACCCTTGTGACTACCCTAACTAATATCCCGAACCCAACTTTGGCAAGTACCATTCCCTCTTGCCTAGATGAAGAAAAGAGAAACCATACTGAAGGAACTTCGGTAGTCACTTCCCGTGAGCAAGTGTTAGTCCATACCGCTTCTACTAAGTGCTCATTTTGTCACAAAAAAGGGCATATTATAAGCAATTGCTAGAAGAAATACCCTAACAAAATGAGGTGCAACAACCCGGTGTTCCACTAGTATCTAAGGAATTGGAGGCAAACTTTGCCTCCCAATCCATAGATGATCGCCTCTTTTGAGTCTTATAAACATCCTCTACCTATGAATATCCTTGTAGCCTAATTTATAAAGGCATCCCATTTGATTGGGGGGGGAACTCTAACATGTATTGTGATGCAATGCCACCCTAGCATTGAGGGGGGTGTTACAATATAGGCATGGGAATTCACCCTAAGCCAGGGTATATGAGGGTAGATGGATGTGAATGGCCTTAAGGGGTAGGGGAAACCCTAACCCTAGCTTGGCAGAGGCTATATAAACAGCCTATGGGTCACTATCAAGTGTGAGATAGAGTGTACCCAAGTTATACTTTGAGCAACTTAGTAATCAAGATTTTGTTCTTGTACTTTGAGCTCTCATCTCCCTCTTGTGCACATTATTCTTGCTGCAGCTCTGATTTTTCACAATATCTACACTGGGTATTTTGATGTATGCCATGATAGCCTCTTGTTCTAACATAGCATTTGTAGTGGGAGTTGTGGTATAGTATATGGGTACACCTAGCCGATGACATTGGGATGCCATAAAGGATATCATTAGGTACTTAAAAGGTAGTATAGATATGTGCATTAATATGGTGGCCATGATAGCTAAAGTGTGGGCTTCACTAGCTCTAACTATGTAGGACATACAAATAGTAGGAAGTCCACCTCTAGGCATGTTTTTACTTTTGCTGGAGATGTTGTTTCTTGGATGTCCAGGGTGAAGAAATCCATGACCTTGTTTATGATTAAGACAAAATATATTGCAACCAGTGAGGCTTATAAGGTGACTCTATGGCTAGGACATCTAATGACAAATCTTGGTATTACTATTACTCCTATCACTATATTCAGATTCTATGAGTGCTATTCAATTGGCCAAGAATTAGTCTTTCATATGCAAAGACAAAGCACATTGAGATGTGCTATCACTTCATCAAGGAAGTGGCATATGACAAGTGTGTACTTGTGGCTCTTAAATCTGTGTGACTGAAAAGGAGGAGCTAAATGAAATATGACTAACTGGATCAAGAACTTGAGAAGCTCTAATACCACTTGTCAAGAAGGGGGCAGGAGAGAAGAAAAAAGAGAGAGTGTGTGTGCAGAAGAGAGAGAAACACTGCAGGAAGAGAGAGAAACAGAGTGATGAGGAGAGAGAAAGACACACAGAGAGAGGAAGAAGCCATGAAAGCTTGGAGAGAGAGGTGAAGATGAAAGGAGACTTGTATTATAATCTGATGATCCAAAATCAAGTCCCTAACACCTTATATACCAGCAAATGTAGCTAGTATTTCCCCATTATTAAATCCCCCTCTCTTACAGTTTCTGAATCGTGGTCATATACGGGACTTGTTAGCCTTATGCTTTAATTGAGAGCCGCCTTGAAGTAGTGGATGTCAAGTCTTGAAGTAGTGGATGTCAAGTTAGACTGGTTAAAACTTTGGTCATCATTATGACGATTAATCCAAGAAATCCCCAAAACACAAAATATACTTTGTCTATCCTGAATGGTCTAGTGGGATCTTGGATGCGGCATGTGATTGACTATTTTAGCCTTTGCCTCGAAAGTGACACCATGCTTGAGTTTGGGTCACCATGGAAAAATATCCATGGAGCTACCTCTAAGATTAACAGCCCATGGGGATTAGAGAAACAAGAAAGTGAAAGTAATGCTAAGATGGCACAGTCATCTATCATCATTCATGATGATAATGTCATGGAAGAAAAAACTGTGACAACAATGGTCAATATGCACATAGGAGGACATGCTGACTAAAATCTCAAGAAACATCCGATGCTAGTGCCCGATGCAGTTGGGTATCATAGTGTGATTGCTAAGATCCATAAAGCATTTGATGATGTCTATGTGTGTGAAGACTTTATTAGGATCTATCCTAAGTTCGAGCAAAGTGGAGGCAAATGAGAATAGGTTCACGAAAACACCACTAGAGCAGATGATTGGATAGATTCCATATTGCATAGTGTTGGCCTCCCTAAACCACTTTATGAGTTGGCAGAAAGGGAAGTTCATGGAGCCAATGACTTTTCAACACCAGTAAAGGTGGAAGTGGAAGAAATTAAGGACCCTAACATGCTAGTACTAGGTCAAGAGGTATACGAGGATTTTAATGCCCCAGTGCTGATCCCGAAGGAAAGGACTAAATGCCCTCCTCCTTATAGGGATCTCCCAGTATTTCATGAGCTGGTTAATGACGATCCGATGGTGCATTTACGAGAATACTGCCTAACTTGCCTTGCAAGTGGGTATGATGATATTCATCGGATGCTCGTATTCTCAAGTACCCTAAAGGGAGAGGCTAAAAAATGGTATTGGAGCCTCCCAAGGGGGTCTTAAATCCTTTGAGGAGTTGAGTGATTGATTTTTAGATGAATATGAGAAGAAGGTGCCTATGACGACCCAAGTTTTAGGGTAGCCGATGTAGATTAGGCACGAGTCTTATTCTTCTGTTAAAGAATACGCTATAGCCTTTGGCGATATCCTAAGACTTTGGTCAAGAAGAGCTACTACATTACCCAATGATGTATTATGTGAGCTCTTTATGAGTAGCTTAGAGATTAATATAAAAATCCAAGTGAGGATGCAAGATCCTAAGTCATTAAATGAGGCCAAGAGGCATGCAATTGACTATGAGCAGTATATTCAAAGATGTTGGGAAAACTTTTGGAGTTTTCCCTGCTTAGTAAAAGTGCATCCTAGCTTCCAACCATTTCTACAAGGAGACAACTCACTTGTTGATACCAAGGCAACCTATGAGGGGAACCTTGGTAGCCAAAATCTCCAAGCAGAAAATGGCAATAGTAGGGATAATATACCCCTTGGGGATAAAAAGATTCCAAGCCCAGTAAGTCCCATCAAGGCTTGCAATGCTCCCATGAGAGGTAGTTATGACAATAACATTGATAGAACCATTGGGCATGTGAGTGTGGATAAGCATCCTATGGGTGGTTCTAGTTTTGCCAGTGGAAAGACTCTAAAGAGACCTTTGCCATCTTTAAATGAGTCATGCTTTTGAGTAGATTTGTTCCTATCAGTAAGAGTATGGTTCCTATAAATAGGTAGTTTGCAAAGTGGACAAAGGCAAGTAAAGACATCTCATATGAAGAAGATGCATGATGCCCAAGGTCCACCTTTGCTGAGTAGAAGCCCTAAGGATGTAAGGCCATCTGGCTATAGCAATAAGTCCACTTTGAGTCCATTAGACCAATGCGGCAAAATGAGACAATATAAGAATATAAAAAGGAATATGAGATGGGTTTGGAGACCCAAAATTTCTTAAAGTATGGTTGGTGTGTCAGATGAGGAGCTAGGAATTTCATGTGGATATGCCTTGACGATATCCCAAGTGGATGAGATCACCGACCATAATGATACATCTGACAATATGCATAGCCCTAAGTTGCATCTAGGTGATGGGCCTAGGGTTAAAGCTCTACCTAGTTTGGATTGCAACATTGACCTATGCCAAAATCCAAACAAGGAAGGTTCAAATGAGCACAAAGCTGTGATTCATGAGCCCAATGAGGTCATTCATTTAGCTCATAGTACCCAAGAAGAAATGACTCTTATTACTAAGATATCATTAGAAAGGCTTGGGCTAGTGGATCTACAAACAGCCAAGATCAAGCTTTGAGCTAACTCGCATAAGTATACCAAACTCGGCACCTCTTGCAAGAACAAGCCTGCCACGAGTTATCTTCCATGCAGAATCACCAAAGCATAAATGATAACCTGCATCATCAAGCTGCCTAGCAAACATAAGGCTTTTAGTTAGTGCGGGTATATGATGTACATTATGCAAAATAAAAGTGCTACCAGAGGGAAACTATAGAGTGACATCACCAATGCCAACAATAGCAAGAGACCAATCATCACCTAAGTGCACAGTACGAGATACACTACCATAGGTATGAAACCACTCATGGTAGGGGGTCACATGAAAAGATGCACCCGAATCCAAGAGCCAACAATGTGCATGCACAGAGTAAGATTTGGTTAGCTGAGAGGCATCACATGAAGAGGCTGCTAAGATATAGTCACCATTGAACTCCTCAGGTTGCATGACATTTATCTCCTCAATCTTTACATTGGACTTTGTAGGTATAATGTTGCGATCATTGGATTTCTCTTGCACTTTTTCTTTCCCCTTTTCTTTGTGCTTGTCATTGCGCATCTTATGGCACTGCGGCCATATATGTCATGCTTTCCCACAATAATGGCATCTAAGATCAAACTTACATCCACGGGACTTGCTGCATCCACGTGACTTAGATCAAGACTTTTGAGAGTCCTTCCCATGATGATCATTATCTTTCTTGCCACTTCTGCCACCTCTAACAAATAAAGCATGTGAATTGTGGGAAGCATAATTGTTTTTCCTCTTAATTTCTTTAGTCAAAAGAGCACTCTCTACATCTTTCAATTTCAACCCATCAAGTTTGTTGGTACAGATCGCAGAGCAAAATACATCCAAGACTCAGGTAAAGTGCCAAGTAGAAACAAAGGATGCAAATTATCCTTAAACTCAATACCCTCTTGAAGTAGATTCTTTATGATAGAATGAAACTAGCTAAAGTGACCAAACAATGTGGTCCCCTCCTTCGTCGAAGATCCATCAACTGTTTAAGCCAATACATTTGTGAAGTAGGGCTCTGCTTTGCATAAAGTTCCTGATCTTTTCCCATAGATTCCATGCACTCTGGTCTTCATCTTCAACAACATTATTATGGAACTCTTCAGAGAGATAAAATGATAGTGGACTTGCATAGTGTATCTAAATTAGCCTAGTCATCATCATCCATATTCTTGGGTTTAATACCATTGTTTCTTAGTGGCTTAATCTGCAATTTCTGCAACAAAACATGCCCTACTTGAGACTTCCAGTAGCCATAGTTAGTGCCATCTAACTTGGCAATGTTAAACAAAGCCATATCTTTGAGATGACCACCCAAAATGAGTCAAACAAAGGCAAATTATGCAAAAAAAAAAACTTGCTATAATTAGCAGTAAACATGCCAAAACCATTATCAAAACAAGTTGAAAATAAGAGTAACTGCTAAAATGACTAGTTGTCCACCAAATAGTACCAAAAGTACATCAAAATGACACGATTAAGCTTAGTAAATACATCATAGTCCGCATAAAATAGCTTGCTGAAAATAAATCACAACAGTGAGAAAAAGAGAGCAAACAATGAGCTACTAGTGATCCAAAGTCAAGTATGACTACCAGGTCAAATCCTACATGAAGCGGGCATGTAATAAACATTGTAGCATCCAAGAACCATAAGCCAAACATCTAAGTACCTGACAAAGGTCAGCATATACTCAAAGAGAAGACGGATCAAATCATCCCAAAAGCATCCAATGCAGATAAGTATCTATCAAGAGTATAGACATGCAAGAGATCTTAGTCTCATCTACTCAAGAAGCTCAACTACATAAACCATAAGCTCTGCAATATCCAAAGATAGCATGAAGCTCCCGCTAGCAGAAACATCAATGTTGATCAAGCAAGCAAGCTTAAAGATAGCATGTGAATGCATAAGGCATCATGGAGCCAAGACCGTATATCAACGGAGCATCCAGAGCAAGGGATCGGTCAATCATCACCTATAACATCTAGTACATCATGTAACAGTCAATGTCAAATCTCTAACAACCCAAATAAGCATCCAAGATCTCCAAAGTATGCAAATGAACACCCAACTGAAGCTCCAAGTGGCAATCAAACATAGACAATGTAAGGAGCATGCATTTCTGACATATACATCAAAGCATATATTGAAGGGTCAAGCATACACCATAGGCATAATTACTTTCACAAAGCATGCCACTGTAGATCAATGTCAATCAAATGCCAACCAAGATGGAGCTTGATCAAAGCTCAAAAGGCACTCCGGAGCAATACAAGACATGTGCTAACCTCTATACATATTCGTGTAGTCATATGAGTCACCTAAGAAACACCCATGACCAATACGTAGAGCATACACTGACCAAATTGGCTTCAGCCTTGGTTATTATGGCAATAAATTCACTATCAAAACTGAGTAAATCAATCCTCAAATGAAGCTCAAAGCCACCTCAAATCATGGGCATATGATATATCAATGTACTAGCATCAATGGTACACATTAGGAGTGCATATAGAACACCCGAATCATAGCCAGAAGCAATAGGCATATAAAATCCATGTTAAAAGAGGTTCAACCCTGCTATATACAATAGTGAATACACTATCAAACCAAGCTATTTTAGTACCAAAATTGGCTCCAAATCCAACCCATAACACAACATAGCATTCCCATACATGTAGACATCACTTTAGCATAACCGGGCATAATAAGACCATCAAAGCATCAAATAGAGTGATGCCCTGTATTTTCAGCCAGCAAACCTCAGCCAAAACAAAGTAAATGAAGTGGTTAAATTAGTCCAAAATCAACTCCAAGCAATGACATAGCATCCCCAAATATTTAAGCATCAACTGAGCATCATCCAACCAATGACAAAGAGTGTAGATATCAAAGATAAGTACTGCCCTATTTTATGACAATTTGTGAACTGTTATAACAATCCAAAATTGAAGCTTAGCGCTCAAATGGAATGCCAAGAGTGGAAGGATCAAAGACAACCAAGTATAGCTACCCAATGAAGAATATATGTTGTAGGAGATGAAAAATGTGAGTTGCTACTAAAAAAGGGCATGTTCCACACAATGTGATGCTACACCAACAAGGTGAGGGCTATGGGGGTTGCTTCAACTTACTCAAGAAGGCTCAAAGAATGCCCAAGAAGAATGCAACTGATAGGAAGCTCAAATGGAGTGGTTGTGGCTGCCAACAAAGAGACGATTGCTGTAGGTATTTAATGGAAGTTGAGAGTGTGCTGGTCTCACAAAGAAGAAGGATCCGATACCAGTCGAAGGGAGGTGAGCCTTGAAGTGGAAGCATGAGCGGGAGCAAGAGCTATGGTAGAAGGAGCAAGAGCAAGAGAAAGAGACACACACAATGTGGGAACTCCAACAGTCACAATGTGTGACCGGCCTTCCCTTTATTCAAATGTCACTGAAAGAATAAAGAATGAAGTGACAGTGATGGGCGCTCGCCGCCCCTATAGTGTGCAGGCAAGTGTAGTAATACACTAGCAGCTAGGCAAAGACTTTTTTACCCCCAACAGAGGAGGATATATAAAGCATGTGCATGAGAGAGAGAGGGGGGGGGGGGGGGAGATAGAGAGCGTGCATGTGTATGTGTGGGTGCTAGATATATAAAGTGTTTGGCACGATATATATATATATATATATATATATATATATATATAGAGAGAGAGAGAGAGAGAGAGAGAGAGAGAGAGAGAGGGTGGGTGGAGGCCAGAAAGAGGAAGCTAGGGAGAGAGAGGGGAGGTGATGAAATAGAGGGAGGGAGGGAGGGGAGGGGAGATAGAGACCGAGAGAAAGAGAAAGAGAGGGGGGGAGGAGGGGGTGAGAGAGAGGGAGAGAGGTATACATACTTGTTAGATTAAGTAAATATTCCACAACTTAGGGGAGGGAGGGGTGGGTACTGTGTCATGGGGGGTGTGTGGCCTTATATAACCACTTTGAGATAGTGGGGCATTAAATGCATGTCAAAGAGAGAGAGAGAGAGAGAGAGAGAGAGAGAGATGGAGAAAAGGAGACTAAGAGATGTGTGACGTATGAGGAGAGAGCTGCGAGGGAGGAGTGCTCGTTATATTTTTCTTCACCAAATATGGGGGCATTGGTGACCCCTTCTCTTTGACGATAGAATGATCCTAGTAGTCCACATGCACTCTCTCTCTCTCTCTCTCTCTCTCTCTCTCTCTCTCTCTCTCTCTCTCTCTCTCTCTCTCTCTCTCTCTCTCTCTCTCTCTCTCTCTCTCTCTCTCTCTCTCTCTCTCTCTCTCTCTCTCTCAACGACCCCTTTCTCAGCAGCAAAACGATCCTAATTCACATGCATTGGCACTCTCTCAATATCCCCTTTAAAAAAATCCCATACAACTAACATATTAATGTACTATCGTATAAACTAATTAATTAATATTACTATACTAACACATTGATTCATATGAAATTATTAATACTAATATATAAAGTAATATACAAGTTAATTAATATTAATATACCAAAGAATCACTTCATACTAATTGATTACTATACTAGCTTATTAATTAGTATGCTAGTTGATATGCATTAACTAACGAGAAAGCTAACCAACATAAATTAACAAATTAATCAATAATTTTATTGATATAACTTGATTGATACACTAGTTAACTAATTAATAAACCTATTGATACCATCTAACTAAATATTAATTGATTTATACATGTGTTAATTAACTTTAATATTGATATAAAAGTTTATTGATCATTTGATCAATATGATAATATTAATCAAATGAGTAATTAATAATAATAAATACTAGAATTTATTTAATAATCAACTATTTAATATGTGATTAATTAATTACCTACTTGAAATGTTCAATTATCTAACTAATAATTGATTAATCAATTAAAATAACTAGTCAAATAATCACATTAATATTTGATACATTAACTAAATATATCTAAATAACTAGTTTTTAAAAAATTGTTAATAGAAATTATTTTTTATTTAGTTGCTTATATTAAATTACTTAGTTAATTTAGTTAAATTAATTGAATCAGTAATAAATTTACTTAGTTAATTGAATTGATGATTACTTAACTTTAGTTGAATTTGTTAACTAGTTCTTAAATTTGTTGAATTAATTAGTTAAATTAGTTGATTAGTTAAAATAACTTGTTAAATTTAAGTAGTTATAAATAAGTTGAAATAATTAATTAGTTCTTAAATTTATTAAATCAAATACTTAAATTAGTTATTAATTAGTTAAAGTAAATAGTAAAACTTAGTTAAATCAATTAGTTTAAACTAATTCACTCAAGAACCAATTTAACAAATTAATAGTTCTTAAATTAATTTAAAAACTAATCAATCAATTTGTTAATTCTTAATCATTTAAATTAATTAGTTAAAGTAATTAGTAAAACTTAGTTAAATTAATTAGTTCAAACTAGTTAATTTAACTAACTCATTAGTTCTTAATAGATTAAATTAACCAAATAAATTAATTATTTAAAGTAATTAAATTTGTTAAATCAATTAATGAAATAATTAGTTTAATTTAGTTAAAGTAATTAGTGATATTTTTTAAATAGTTAAATTTATTAATAATTAATTAAACTAATAAAATTAGTTAAATTAATAAAAATTAATCAATAGAATTTATTGTTAGTTAAAAAATAGTTAAAACCTAATAATTAGTTTCTTAGTTAATAACTAATAGTTATTTACTAATTATTTATTACTTAATAAGTAATATCTTGTTAATTAAATTTAGTTAATAAGTACAAATTTAGTTCATAATAATTACTTACTTATTTAATGAGTATAAGTAATTAATACTAGTGTAATTAATATAGATATAATATAATTAATACTATTGTGAATAATTCACTCAAAAGGGGATGAAAGGGACCTGTGGTTCCCCCCCCCGCTCCCCATCCTAAGAAGGGGCTTTGGATGACTCCTTCTCGGTGAAAAAAAAATTCACATATCCTAGGCCCCCAATAAGTGGCTCTCGGCAACCCATTCTTAGTAAGAGTAAACTTTTTGCCCAACCACTGGTCGTTGAAGTCCTTTATTGGGCAGATAAAAAAAATACACAAGTCCACTTGTGGATTTTTTTTTCCTATCCAAAAAGGAATCATCACCAGCAATAGCCCCTTCACAAGTGAAGAAAAAATCACGATTAGATTTGTGGAATTTTTTCGCCCAAGAAGGGGTTGTTAGTGACCCCTTCTTGGAAAAAAAAAAATCACAGGTTCGAGAATAGAGAGCATGGGGGGGAAGAGAAGTAACAAAGTAATGAGAGAGGGGAGGAGAGAGAGAGAGAGAGAGAGAGAGAGAGAGAGAGAGAGCATGAAATATGTACTATTTTTTATTGCTAAGAAGGTGCCACCTAGTAGCCCTTTTTCGAGTGAAAAAGGAAAGCTACAAATCTACTATGTACTATTTTTTCATTCACGAAGGGACTGGGTGATGCCTTCTTTGCAATTAAAAATAGTACATATTGCATGTTCTCTCTCCTCCCTCTCTCATCACTCTATTATTCTCTCTTCCCCCCATGCTCTATATTCTTGGACCTATGGTTTTTCTTTCCATCGAGAAGGGGCCACCGACAACCCCTTCTTAGGCTTTAAAAAAAATCCACAAATCTAGTTGTGATTTTTTTTTCCCACATGAAAGGGCTTGCTAGCAACCCCTTTTAGGCAAAAGAAAACCTACAAGTGAACCTATGACTTTTTTCTCCACCCAAGAAAGAACTACCGAAGACCACTAGTCAGGCAAAAAATTTACTCTCTCCAGGAATGGGTTACCGAGAGCCCCTTTATTCAGGACCTAGGACATGTGATGTTAATTTTCATATGATAAGGGACTATCAGCAATCCCTTCCCAGCACGAAAAAATTACACATATCGCATGCTCTCTCTTGCCCCCTCTCTCTCATCACGCTTTCTCTCTTCCCCCATTTTCTCACTCCTTCATATATAAAAGGACCCATCCTCCTCTTTCACATTACGAATTGCTCCCACGAGTCTTGGTATATGGCTCTCTCTCTCTCTATCCCTCCCTCACTCCCCCCCTCTCTCTCCGCATCTCTCTCTCTCATAATCACACATACTCTCTCTTACCTTTCTATCCGAGACTTCCCTCTCTCTCTCTCTCTCTCTCTCTCTCTCTCTCTCTCTCTCTCTCTCTCTCTCTCTCTCTCTCTCTCTCTCTCTCTCTCTCTCTCTCTCTCTCTCTCTCTCTCTCTCTCTCTCTCTCTCTCTCTCTCTCTCTCTCTCTCTCTCTCTCTCTCTCTCTCTCTCTCTCTCTCTCTCTCTCTCTCTCTCTCTTTTCTCACACACACACAGTGTGTGTAGGAGAGTCTATACTTGGGTTTGTTCCCATTTAACTACTGTGTTTATATATATCCCAATTCATATAATCTTATGGTAGGAAATCAAGTAATATACTTGCAAGAAATAGCCCTAAAACCCTCCATCATGGCTAGACCGGATTTCAAAAGACAAGATCATGTCACGCTTTTCAAGGGTGATGAACGCATAGTAGAAGGTTTAATCTAACAAATGCTTCCCTCATCGAGCTTGCTCCCTAGACAAGTGGGAGTTTTTATCACCATCGTGCATTAGAGAGGTGTGAAGACCTGTGGCAAAGGCATACTGAAATTAACGTTGAGAAAAATGCAATTGTGCAATGGCCAATGGAACAGACGGTAAGCAACCCCTCTCTTGATTTTTGTTATGGCCGCTTTATATCCCATTCTTACCCTATTTTGGATCGTTTTTTCTAGGAAAGAGAGCAACGGTTGGAAAGTCTCCCAAGGACTCTGACTTGCCTCCACAATCTAGAGTAGGACAAGTTGTTGTCACCAATAGCATGCCATTACAAGGGGGGAGTCACCCTCCAAGAGCAAAGGGGAGAGCAACACAAGCATGATCATTGACTTCCACCAAGCTACAGGCAACCATTGCAATTGCATGTGGGGAAGGAGTGACATCAAGAGAAGGTGGGCATGCTTCAAAGACACCACAAAAACGAGGAAGGGCAAGAGAAAGCTCGTAGTATTGGAGAGTGATACCAACGAGGAAAGCGGCGACCATCAAAGCATCTAGCTCTTTAATGCATAGCAGGGTTGTAGCCGCACGCAAAGCAAGAATAAGCAAACACAAAAAATTAAAAAGGAGCACATGCCAGAGATTGGGGATATGACTGGTGAGACCTCTCTCACAGTCACTTGTGACAAATGTATTGTGCAGGCATGCATGGAAGACTTGTTGGAAACATTGACAATGAGTGCTTGTAAGAGATGGTGACATGATTTTGATTATGGTTTTTATTTCTTTACATTGATGTGGACATTACTTCATCATTTCATACAAATACGAACATCCACCCCTTTGCACCCATCCCATTATGTCGTTTCGTTTCCATGCTTACAATAAGATAAGTCACATCAAGGTACAAGCAACTCTTAGAGACCTTTTTCAGCAACCGGTACGTTAAAGGGATGGGTATATTCATAGTATTATTAGAGACTCCAAGGCACCAGTGCAAGGAGGTTCATGATACAATTAGAAATGAGTGGGACCCCCATTGGCTAAAGAAGCACAAGGACTTTGAGGTAGAAATTAGCAACACCTATTGGGCCTTTTTGTCAAATTGCATGTTTTATGTTTGGGATGGCAACCATTGGCTCATAGCATGGATGAATGAGATACACATATGTGGGTGGACCTAAACCATAGGACCTTAACATTTTACAATGTGTTTGTTTTTTATGTCGTCATTAACATAATTGATTGTTTGCAACAACCTTTCTAGATAACACGAGGCAACATGTGTGCGTTGATTACCACCTTATGAAAGTGATAAGTGTGGCAGAGGGGGAGATATTGTCAACTATATCTCGTACAAATAGGTATATATTAGATCATTTTCTCATATGCTTGGATTTCCTTTGTGTGCTAAAGGTCATGTGGATAATGAAATATGCATGAGACCTTGATATAGAATGTATACAAGCTGGCACAAAAGGTGGTTCTCCATACCTTGTGTCTAGACCTTGTTTGAAAAGTAAGGATGCTAGGGCAAGGTGGCCATGCAACTATTTTTGACAAGTTAACTAATGAGGCAAAGGCATGGGTGCAAGCACACAGAAAGTTGGCGCCCATTCTCGCACAGTACAAGGCACCATTAATTGCACTTGTCCACGTTGTCATGCCGCTACGCGCGTACTGTGTAAAAAAATCTGGAGTGTGGCTTTGTTATTGATTTAGAGAGCCAATGCCATTTTAGACATTAGTGTTAGTGTCCATGGTTCAAAAATATTAGATTTTTGGACAAGTTTTAATCAAGTTTTGATATTTTAGATATTATCTCTTGTAAAAATCCATAAAACTATAGACAGCTTCTAGATTATGATAACATGTAAAAGAAAGCATATAGCTTTCAGCTAATTTGAGAGGATTTTATGTAAAAATAGAGATTAGCAAAATCGCACGATGCACGATCGCTGTTTTCAAGTAGTGAACAACACTCCAAAGGGGGAGATGAAGAAGGAGTGATCTGGCTGAATTCTGGCCAGCTATCCCAGTATCTTACCCCCCTTTCGAAGTCAATGGAAGCATCAGATTGGCGATCTGAGCAGCATAGAGGAATGTATTATTTTATACACATTTTTGTCTATTAGAGTTTTATCTTCTCGTAATGCAGGAATAAACTCACAAGCTTCATCTCTGTTAGTATTCTTCTACATTTTCTAATTTGTTTTGGGAGTATTCTTCTACATATTCAATTTCTTCGAACCCCTTCTCTTCCGTCTACTCCTCTCCCTGAATCTACCTTCACCCTGTTGTCTCTTACCCCTGTGGTGGACTCTCGCCACCAAACGCATTGACACCGTGTTAGGGGAAGTTTATGCTATCATCAAAGGTGAATTCCGAAAGATATTTGGGCTAATATCTTCAGCCATATTCAGAGAATTAGCTACAACAGTGTTCTTTTAATTCATTTCTTACTTTAAAGAAGACATCTCGTCAAAATATGCAAGTATTATGCGCCCCTATGGCAGGGCAATGTTTGTAGATCATTCATAGATGCTTTGAGTTAAATTAAGAGGAGCTTTTTCTCTTATTTCTTGGCTATGGTAACTTATCATTATCGGGAACTCAATTTGAAGCTCTCTTGAAGCAAGTCTCTTTGCCCTACAAGCCTTGTAATTGACTCATAAGCTTTTGTCCCTAATAGTCTACATTGAATGTAATCATGAAAAGTTGATTCATGTTTTGGCATCATGTATGAATGATGGGATGCAGAGTTGTTTATGATACATGATAGCATATTGTACTTGATTTTATAATTTGTGATTGCTCTTACAGTCAAGAAAACAAGCTTGATTTGAGTTAGAACTTATGAGATAATACTCTTGTGATCTTTGCTAAGAACATGCAGTTGGAAGCTCTATTAACATCTAAGAACTTGGCTTGAAACCTTCAACCCTTCTCTTATCTCTACCATTTCCAGAGTCTAAGCTCTTGAAACCCCATACATTCTTCTCTCTCAAACCCTATGATTGACTATGAAGTATCTCTTGAACCTTTAAACATTCACTGTAATCTACTTATCTCTTGAAGACACATCTCTATCTATCTTGTCTAGTTTTCTTGCCAAACCCCTGTGGTGACCTTCAACTCTACGCGCTGCGACAACGTCATATGAAAGGTAGGTAGTTCTTCAAGCTAACTTGATAATGTATTTCCTATTGCATTTTTTCCCAATGCAATAACATTGTCCTTAGTTACCAAGTGTAGGACGAGTATGATATGGCGATATGGCCAATCGAACAAAAACGGACACGGTTCTTTGACTCTGAGTTTAGAATCATGTAGGACGAGGCATACTATAGTGTTCATGAAAAGCTCGTCAATAAAACCCAATGTTTGGTAAGAGTTACAAACCTTAGCCTTAGAGAGAAGTGGTATCAGTAAGTTGCTACCTCTTTGTACTTGCCATTGATATGTACTCAGACCACATTCATCCAACATAACAATACTTTTGTCAATGCAAAACTACCTCATGCTTGGAGTGGGGCTCCAAGATGTGGGGGTAGTATACACATTGGCATCTTCAAAGCTAAATGAGGGAGATTATGTAAGGATATTGAAGGCCATGGAGAGTTTTAACAAGAGAATTCAAACGTTGATGGGCATGCCTGAGTGTAGGCTATTCTTGT
Source organism: Lygodium microphyllum (assembly GCF_053477565.2). Taxonomy (NCBI): domain Eukaryota; kingdom Viridiplantae; phylum Streptophyta; class Polypodiopsida; order Schizaeales; family Lygodiaceae; genus Lygodium; species Lygodium microphyllum. Next base: position 34,863 of record NW_028229855.1, on the reverse strand, counting down.
TCATCTATATTATGTACATCATAAGTCTGACGAATTGGTATTAAATGATATAACTTTGATTTAAGCAAATTGAAATGTGCCATTTCGCAGTTAGGTAAGATAAGAGACCTTCTAGGCCATGTTGCAAGATGGCTGAGGAGATTGCTCTTGAGTTGGGAGGACTATTATAACATTCAAGTGGAACACAATTTGTTCTTCCAATACATGCAGGAGATAAAGAGAAAACATAGAGAGCAAATGTTTCACACCATCTTCCATGATTTCAAGCCATATGAAGATGTAGAGTCATAAGAGTCAATGAAGTTGGTAGCATGGAGACTTTTGTACATGTAGTTTACAATATCCTTCATTCATAGCATGTTTGCAGTGTTATCTTGCTAATCCATTCCAGAAATGTAATGGTGACTTTGCAAGTTAGGTTTATGTATGGACAGATGAAGAGCAGGGCTATACAAACTATGCTAGGAGAATGTGAGGATTGGACAGACCTGTAGGATGGTCAGTATATGTATGAGGATTACCAAGAGTGGGATGAGGAGGTATATCGAAGATGTCATATTTTCCTCGACTACCGAGAAGATGAATACCCCTCCAATGAGAAAGGTTTGTACCAAAAATACTCAATGAAAAAACAAAGACAAGAGACACAAGGATCTAGAGGCATGTTAAGTAAAATGAGCTGCATTCATAAGAATATGTTGTACTTTGTTATCTCCTAATAGAGAGACTGATGGGTTTACAAGAAATTGATACTAGTAGTGCAGTTGTTGAAAAAAGAAAACAAAAGAGCAAGCACACATCTAATATTGTTGAAGAAAGGCCAAGCCTTCATCACCAATTAATTTGGTTTCTCCACACCCAAAAGGTTTGATGCTTTGAAGTATTATAGCCAAGACTTTGTGCCAACTTAGTCGTCCGATCTTATGAATGTTCTTTACACGAAGTGTAGATCAATCAAACTCCTACTTACTTGTTCCAATATTTTTATATGTGAAGTGATGTATTTTATAAAGATACCAATCTCATTAAGAATTGTATCTACTTTGCATAATCACTTCCCCTCATGGCATCACCTGCACATAGATGCACTCAATGTGCAGCACAATGGATTGCAACAAGAAATAGACTACCTTTCTTTAACATACCAGCAAATCCATTTTCTTTTTCCACCATTACTAATGCACCATCTAACCCAAAACTTACCACCTTTGATACATGAACTTCATGTTTTGCATAAAGAGCAATGCATACAATCATTTTGTTGACTTGTTATATACTTTTAGCAAACCAAGAAAGGAAACATGTGGCTTATGTCTCCACATGTAGCTAACATATGCAATCATATGCGGAGTAACTAAGACATCTATAGACTCCTCTACATACAACTCAAAGAAATAAGATTGCTTTACCTTGTTATTAATATCATTTTTCATAGAATTAGCAATAAAAGACACAAATATGCCTATAGCCTTGTCATTGTTATATATGTATTCTATTACATTTTCAGCACTACAACAATATACAATTCCACTTGTGGAGAATTTTTCAGAAAATACATATTATGCTTTACAATGAAGTAAGCTATTCTAAATAAACATAGCACATAGCCTTTTGCATTGTATTATTGTCTTTCTAACCCATTTTTGAATGCCTTTTGATTATTTCCTTGCACGTAAGCTGCAAACTTACCTGCCTTAGTCTGTATGTTGTTTTATTGCACTAAGTTGAATATTAACAAACTTGGTAGTGCCATACTCACTTTACACTTTTTATGATTTCGACATATGTTACAAAGCACACTTCCTAGTGATTTATCAATATATGCCCACTTAAAGAGAACTACCTAAGATTCACTCCATGTTCGTTTCTTCCTTGCCCACATTTTGTAATGCATGCATTTGAGGTACTACCATTGCTTTCAACAATTAAACACTTAGAGCTTCTAGTTTTGTTGATGAAAAGCCTAGTATGGTTAAGAGCGACTTTTGCCTTTGCTTATCTTTTTGCTAAATGTCTTTCATTTTTTGCATTTAAGTAAAATAAAATTAAAGTTGCTCTTATTCTTCTTTCAAAACTTTACCCAAGTATTAAGGCCTCCTTATAAGATCATTGGAGACCATTGTATAAACTAACAACAATTGTTTTTTCTTAATATAAAGTTTATGTTTTGAACTCTATTTTGGATTTTTTATAAACTAAATTTAGGAAAATTATTTTAATATAAGTACTTTCTAATGGAGCATTTACTAAAATCTTTCAACTTCTTTTTTCTGTTGGGGGTAAAGGCACCTCCGCCTAGCCGCCCGTGTATTACTACACTGACAGTACCCACCACTGCACACTGTAGGTGGTGGGCGCCTGTCACAGTGGTGCGCAGATCGGACGTTGTATGCTCACGTAGTGAATGCCGGAAGGTCCCCAAGAACAATGGAACTCTACTTTTTGCACAAATTACACGGTAAAAAGCATGAACGACAAGAGCCAGAGACCAATTGGGTGCAATCTCCCCCCATGCCGTGTGTGAGCGCTCCACAAAGCATGTATTTTATGTATTATTCATCTTCAAGCTCAAATAATAGCCCAAATTACAAAATAGTAAGCTTTTAGCTTTTGAGTTTGCTTTAACACAAAAATAGGAATAAAGCTAATGGACGGTGTCCAAAGAGTCTGGCACGCCCAATACAATGTCCAAATAGAAATAACATAATCGTGCGTCCATGCGCATACAAAACAATAATAAATAACCGACGCCTCAATAAGGCGCGACAAAATATAGGCGTGGCACCTATCAAAATATAATCCATAAGTCGAATACTCGCTATCCTCCAATGCTTTCCTCCGCCACTGCTGCTATCTCTACACATCAACTGAAGCATTCACAATCGTTAGTAAAATAATACAATTAAACCAACAAAAGTGAATACCTAGCGGTCTTCAGCTACGTAAATAAATCAACTGGTTAGAAATAAATCCTAACCTTAATTTATTACGAGTGCGCACTCAAAACTCATAAACATTTATTAATTTAATATGCATTTTGCGGAATCGCCTGCTATGGAATCACCCATGTACACACTAAATTAATGAAACGCCCGAAAAGGACAGGCGTCCCCATCAACTTCTCGCACAAAGAATCCACTTTGTGTATGAGCCTTGGTCATCAAAGTTTACGGAATCCACCGTGAAATATGCCTCCTGGCATCATACCCCCGGGGTGGGATAGCAATTGACCTCAATTGCTATTAGCTCAATGTGGAGCTAACAAAGTGGGGAAAGCATTTAAGTCTCTAGCGTGCATCCATTGTGCTTCCTCTACATGATGGTTCTTAAATTTAACTAGATATCTAGAATATCTTCGGCCAGTTCTAGTGGTCATAAAATCATTGTCTATGATAGCTTCTGGTTCAAGTATTTCAGTCTCTTCCTCTAATAAAGGTGGGTTTTCATAAACAGGGTGTACAGGTAATTGGCCTCTAAATGGTCTTAATAAACTAATGTGAAATGTGTTGTGAATTTTCCAATGAGGTGGTAATTCTAACTTGAATGCATTGTCATTAATTTTATGAATGATCCTAAATGGTCCATAGAATCTAGGGGCTAATTTCACAACTGGGTGTCTATCTACACTTTGTAGTCTACGTTTTTCTATTCTCAACCAAACATAGTCATCAACTTTGAAATTCATTGCTTGTCTTTTCTTGTTGGCTTGTTTGGTATATGATTGCTTGGCTTTAGCAATCATGTCTTTAACCTTATCAAAAATAGTGTTATGCATACTAGCAATATCATCAGCACTCTGAATTCTATTTGACAAAGATGCAATAGGTGTAGATAATCTATATCCATAAATCACTTCAAATGGTGCTTTCTTTATAGATGTGTGTGGTGTATTGTTATATGCAAACTGTAATAAATGCAAATGTGTGTCTCATGTCTGTGGTTTAGAAATAGTATATGCACGTAAGAGATCTAGAATAGTGCTATTAGTGGCTTCTGTTTGTCCATTAGTTTCTGGATGAAATACAGATAAGAAATCAATCTTTGTGCCTAGGTTAGCAAACAGAGTAATCCAAAAGTTGTTACAAAATTTAGAATCACGATCTGAAATAATAACTTTTGGCAATCCATAGTTAGTGAAAATAGTTTTCAAAAACAATTGTGCTGCTTGTGATGCTGTTAAAGTTTTTTTACATGGAATGAAATATGCTTGTTTACTAAATCTATCTACTACTGTCCAAATCATATCATGGTTAGATTTAGTATTAGGTAAACCAGTAATAAAATCCATAGAAATTTGTTCCTATGGTTTAGATGGAATAGACAAAGGCATAAGTAATCCATACTGTTTACCATGATGTCTCTTAACTCTTTGACAAATCAAACATTCAGAAACAAAGTTAGATACATCAGTGTCCATATGCAGCCAATAAAAATCTTCAGTTAACGTACGTAAGGTAGATATGATACCTCTATGACCTTGATATGGGGGACAATGAATTTCATTCAAAACAAAAGATCGGAATGAAATTGTAACACACAATCTCTTTTCATAAAACATAAATCCATCATTATATGACAATGAATCAATAGGAATCAAATTATTTTGAACTAATTTATTCCAATCAGCATGAAAAGTAATATCCTGATGATAAGTATCTTTCATAGCATTCAAAGAATCAAAAGATATAACAGAAATGTTGTGAATGGTAGGTCTTCTACTTAATGCATCAGCCACTACATTTTCTTTTTCAGGTTGGTATTGAATGATAGGATGAAAACTTTGAATAAAGGATGCCCATTTGATATGTCGGTCAGAGATTTGGGGTTGGCTAAGTAAATGTTTAATACTTTGTTGATCGGTCTTAATCATAAATTCTGAATCCATTAAGTAGTGTTTCCACTGTCTTAATGCTTGTACAACAACTAATAGTTCTTTGTCATATGTGGAATATTTCAGTTCTGAGGGTTTCAACTTACAACTAGAATAGGCTATAGGATGATTATCCTGCATAAGTACAGCTCCTATTCCTGATCCATTAGCATCGGTCACTACTAGAAAGAATGGTCTATTAAAATCAGGTAACTGTAGGACAGGGGCATGTGTTAATGCATGTTTCAATAAGTCAAAGGATTTCTGTTGATTTTCGGACCAATGATAGACAATACCTTTCTTCAGAAGTTTGGTTAATGGTAAAGCAAGTAATGAAAAATTACGTACAAACTTCCTATAGAAACTAGCAAGACCAAGGAATGAGCGTAACTCATGCACGTTTTTAGGTACAGGCCAATTCAATATTGCATCTATTTTCTTAGGATCAACTTTAATTCCATCAGATGATACAATATGACCTAAATACTCAATTTCTGTTTTAAAGAATTCACTCTTTTCAGGATTTGCATACAGTTGATTATCTTTTAATAACTGGAAAACCAATGACAAATGCTCATAATGTTCTTTCTCATTTTGACTAAACACCAAAATATCATCAAAGAAGACAATTACACAATACTGATATTTCAAAAATATACAGTTCATCGTTCTACTAAACGTAGCAGGTGAATCCAAATGGCATCACTAAAAATTCGTAATGACCAAACTGTGTCCTAAATGCAGTCTTGAATAAGTCAGACTTATCTAGTCTCACCTGATGATAACCAAACTTAAGGTCTATTTTACTAAATATTGCAGATCCTTGCAGTTTGTCCATAAGGTCATCAACTCTAGGAATGGGATACCTATTCTTTACAGTGATCTTATTTAAAGCTCGATAGTCAATGCACATACAATAGGTATTATTCTTTTTCTTGACTAACAGAACAGGTGCACCGAATGGAGAACTACTAGGTCTAATCAATCCTCTATTTAGTAATTCCTCAACTTGACTCTGAATTTCTTTTTGCTCTATCTGGTTATGCCTATATGGTGCTTTGCAAGGTGGTTGTGTGCCAGGGATAAAATCTATCTTATGGTCTTTTGGACGTGAAGGAGGTAAACCAGGTGGTAGGTCTTTAGCGAAATAGTCCTTAAAATGTGCAAGAAATTCTTTATGTCTAGGGTGCATATGATTTTCTTTTACTTGCAGTTCATTCACCCAAATGAGATAGGATTTATTACTCTTGCGTAATGCACGTTTAGCTTGAGTATGTGAAAGCAGTGGAAAAACATTAGATGCATGCATACCATATAATGTAATATATTTTCCTTGAAAATTAATATTCATTGAATGTGTGGAATAGTTTATATCTGGGTTATGCTGGTGACGCCAAGGCATACCTAAAATAATGTCACTCGACTGTAATGGAACAACTAGGAAATTTCTTATTTCTGTGTATTGACCAATTTGAATCTCTAAGTCATGCACTTCCTGTGTACCATTATACCTAGTGCCTAAGAATGCTGCTTTGATGCGATAATGCGTAGGTACAATCTGTAACTTCAATTCCTTTACTAATTTTGCTGAAATAAAATCATGAGTGCTATCGTCATCATGCAAAATAATATTTTCCTTTCCATGCACCAAACATTTCATAATCAATAAAGAATGTGGAGTAGGCATACCTGGTAAAGTATCCGAAGGTGTAGTAGTGTCATCCTCATCTTCAGTGAAATCAGGCATATCTTCATGTTCGTCTTCGTCCATTGCTCCAAGGTAGTGGATTTGGGCAGGTGGCTTCTTCGAATGACAATTTACTGCTAGATGTCTAAGCTAGTGGCATTTATAGCATACTATTGGCTTGGCTTTGGTTACATTGTTTGCAATGGCGGGAAGTCTAGGGACATTAGGATTTGGCTGTGGAATAGACTTAGGGTTTTGATTGACATTAGATGGTAAAGCATGAGGTTTTGCCCAAATTTTACGGAAAGATGATAAAGAGAAACGACCTGGATTAAATCTTCTAAAATTGGAATTGAATTGCTTAGATCCATAATTACCATTGGCTTGGAATTGCTGTGGGCGTCTGTCTCTACCTCGTAGCTTGTCTTCAATGTCATGAGCTAGTGAAATGGCGTCTTCAAGAGTAGCAGGCTTGAACATGTTAACTTCAACGTGGTAATGCCCAAGGAGTCCAGACATATACTTGCGCTTGTGTGTCACTTTAGGTACATCTTCAAGCATGCGTAGCTGGAGTAGTGCATTCCAAAAACACTCTGTGTACTGAGGAATAGACTCACGATCCCGTTGTTGAAGAAGATCCCATTGCTTAATAGCTTTCTCATGAAATTGTGGAGGAAGGAAATTCTGCATGAACTTCTTCTTGAACTTCTCCCAAGTAGCAGGACATTCTATGCTCTTGCGTACTACAGTCCACCAAAGAGATGCTCTGTCTACTAAATGATTAGTAACACACTTGATTTTATCTTTTTCTGCATAGGTTTCCTCATGAAAGTAGTCGTCAAACTGACTAATGAATGCTAGAACAGTTTTTCCTTCTCGTATGCCATTGAAAGTACGGAATTTGAAACTTCTTTTACTTATCTTTGATTCCTTGCGGATGGTTTGAGCTTCGAGAGCTGCGTCGATGGTACGTCGGATAAGATCTTCAGCTTGAGGTTTTTCTTTGTTAGTAGACGCTCTTTGTAAATTTGCCAGTTGAACTTGCGATGCTTGCCTAGCCCTTCGTTCTTCATCCAATTGCATCATGATTAAGTCCAGCTTTTGCTCCGTCGTAGGTTCAGGTAAGTCGCCTTCAGCCATAAGATCATCCATATGTGGTTCCGTCATCCTGCAAAACTCAAAAGACATTTCTCACTCAAAATCAAGTTAGCGGGATGAGCGTAGCTTAAGTTTAGGAATACAAGGCTTATGTATTTTTGGGTATAGCTTTCATAATCTTTGGAAAATCTGCGGTTTATCCTTCTTCGTATGCTGAAAATGCTTCAGCAAACCTGCGTATGGGTAGAGTACCTTCCAATGAACAACTTTACAGTTCGGAGTTTCTGCACAGGAGCAGCCCTTCTATGAGTTTTAGACAGAAGTCAGTTTTGACTCCAGTTGACTTGTCTGACTTGCAGAGTTGCAGACTTATGTGACTTGCAGAGTATGAACACTTGCAGAACTTAGTCGCTTTACAAAACTTGCTGAACTTGACTTGAAGAAACTTGCTGAACTTGATTGATTGGGTGTGACCTGGAGTTAGTTATGACTTGAGCTTGTGTGACTATAGCTTAATTGATTAAGCTTGAAGCTTCATGGGCAGAAAACGGCGCAAATCGTGGGGGGGGAGGGGGCCGTTTTTTCAGCCACGGCGCAAATTTCTGAGATGCCTGGATACCTCGTGTTGACAATTTGAAGCTTAAAGCTTCTCCTAAGCTTTCTAAGCTTTAAAGTTTAAAGCTTGGAAGGTATAAAAATAGTGACTTATCTCTGTGTAACCACGACTTGATGTAGGAGAGTTGGGAGTGGTCGCTGTAGCCCGGTCCTTCGCGATCCAATGATGGAAACAGGGGTTCTTGATCGCCAGAAGTCTGTCTGTATCGACAGTCCGCGAGACGAGATTGACCGTAGAGCCCGATCATTCCAGGAGCTCTGCCTTCGCACGAGATGGGTAGCGATTGGAAGCTCTTGATCTCAGCTTCGCTCTGATACCACTGGTGCACAGGTCGGACGCTGTATGCTCGCGTAGTGAATGCCGGAAGGTCCCCAAGAACAATGGAACTCTACTTTTTGCACAAATTACAAGGTAAAAAGCATAAACGACAAGAGCTAGAGACCAATTGGGTGCAATCTCCCCCCATGCCTTGTGTGAGCGCTCCACAAAGCATGTATTTTATGTATTATTCATCTTCAAGCTCAAATAATAGCCCAAATTACAAAATAGCAAGCTTTTAGTTTTTAAGTTTGCTTTAACACAAAAATAGGAATAAAGCTAATGGACGGTGCCCAAAGAGTCTGGCACGCCCAATACAATGTCCAAATAGAAATAACATAATCGTGTGTCCATGCGCATACAAAATAATAATAAATAACCGATGCCTCAATAAATAGGCGCGACAAAATATAGACGTGGCGCCTATCAAAATATAATCCATAAATCTCCATTTGATAGAGATCCAAATTTAATTGAGCAACCGAGACCAACACCAAGCATAGGATGGTCATCTTGCCTATAGGAGCAAAGACCTCATCAAAGTCAAGACTATGTTATTGCTTAAAACCCTTAGCAAACAAATTGGTGCGCAGATCGGTCGCAGATAGCTCACGTGGTGAATCCCGGAAGGTCCCCAAGAACAAAGTACTCTACTTTTTAGCACAAAAACCCATGTAAAAGCAAGCACGACATGAGACAAAAGACAAATTGGGTTCAATCTCCCCCATGCCTTGTGTGAGCGCTTCACAAAGCATGTATTTAATGTATATTTCCAATCTTCATGCTCAAAAATAGCCCAATTACAAAAATATGACAAGCTTTTAGCTTTTGAGTTTGCTTTCTACCAAAAATAAGAAAATAAAGCTAATGGACGGTGCCCATAGAGTCTGGCACGCCCAATCTCAATGTCCAAATAGAAATGACATATCCAGGCGCATAAGCGCATACAAAATAATAATAAATAATCAATGTCTCTATAGACATAACAAAATATAGGCGTGGCGCCTATCAAAATATAGTCCAAAGGTCGAAAACCCGCTAGACTCCAATGCTTTCCTCCGCCACTGCTGCTATCTCTACACATCAACTGAAGCATTCACAATCGTTAGTAAAATAACACAATTAAACCAACAAAAGTGAATACCTAGCAGTCTTTAGCTACATAAATAAATCAACTGGTTAGAAATAAATCCTAACCTTAATTTATTACGAGTGCGCACTCTAAACTCATAAACGTTTATTAATTTAATATGCATTTTGCGGAATCACCCGCTATGGAATCACCCATGTACACACTAAATTAATGAAACGCCTGAAAAGGACAGGCGTCCCCATCAACTTCTCGCACAAAGAATCCTCTTTGCGTATGAGCCCCGGTCATCTAAGTAAGTTTACGGAATCCACCGTAAAACCTCACAGAATCCACCGTGGAATATGCCTCCTGGCATCATACCCCCGGGGTGGGATAGCAATTGACCTCAATTGCTATTAGCTCAATGTGGAGCTAACAGAGTGGGGAAAGCATTTAGGTCTCTAGCGTGCATCCATTGTGCTTCCTCTACAGGATGGTTCTTAAATTTCACTAGATATCTAGAATACCTTCGGCCAGTTCTAGTGGTCATGTAGTCAGTGTCTATAATGGCTTCTGGTTCAAGTATTTCAGTCTCTTCTTCTAGTAAAGGTGGGTTTTCATAGACAGGGTGTATAGGTAATTGTCCTCTAAATGGTCTCAATAAACTAATATGAAATGTATTATGAATTTTCCAATGAGATGGCAATTCTAACTTGAATGCATTGTCATTAATCTTATGAATGATTCTAAATGGTCCGTAGAATCTAGAAGCTAATTTGACAACTGGATGTCTATCTACACTTTGCAGTCTACGCTTTTCTATTCTAAGCCAAATATAATCATCAACTTTGAAATTCATGGCTTGTCTTTTCTTGTTGGCTTGTTTGGTATATGATTGTTGGGCTTTAGCAATCATATCCTTGACCTCATCAAAAATAGTGTTATGCATAACAGCAATATCATCGGCACTTTGTATTCTATTAGACAAAGAGGCAACAGGTGTAGATAATCTATATCCATAAATAACTTCAAAAGGTGCTTTCTTTGTAGATGTGTGCGGTGTATTGTTATATGCAAACTGTAATAAATGCAAATGAGTATCCCATGTCTGAGGTTTAGAGATAGTGTATGCACGTAAAAGATCTAGAATGGTGCTATTTGTGGCTTCTGTTTGTCCATTTGTTTCTGGATGAAATGCAGATGAGAAATCAATCTTTGTGCCTAGATTTGCAAACAGTGTAATCCAAAAATTATTACAAAATCTAGAATCTCTATCTGAAATAATTACTTTCGGCAATCCATGGTTAGTAAAAACAGTTTTCAAAAATAACTGTGCTGCTTGTGATGCTGTTAAAGTTTTCTTACATGCAATGAAATATGCTTGCTTACTAAATCTATCTACAATTGTCCAAATCATGTCATGGTTAGATTTAGTATTTGGTAAGCCAGTAATGAAATCCATAGATATATGTTCCCAAGGTTTAGATGGAATAGATAAAGGCATTAATAATCCATACTGTTTACCTTGATGTCTCTTTATTCTTTGACAAATCAAACATTCAGAAACAAAATTAGATACATCTGCATCCATATGCGGCCAATAAAAATCTTCAGTTAACATGCGTAATGTAGAAATGATACCTCTATGACCTTGATATGGGGGACTGAATTTCATTCAAAACAAAAGATCGGAATGGAATAGTAACACACAGTCTCTTTTCAAAGAACATAAACCCATCATTATATGACAATGAATCAACAGGAATGAAATTATTTTGAACTAATTTTTGCCAATCAGAATGAAAAGTAATATCCTGGTGATATGTGTCTTTCATAGCAATCAATGAATCAAAAGATATGATAGAAATGTTATGAATTGCAGGTCTTCTACTCAATGCATCGGCAACTACATTTTCTTTTCCAGGTTGGTATTGAATGATAGGATGGAAACTTTGAATGAATGAAGCCCATTTGATATGACGGTCAGAAATTTGGGGTTGGCTAAGTAGATGTCTAATGCTTTGCTGGTCGGTCTTTATCATGAATTCTGAACCCATTAAATAATGCTTCCATTGTTTTAATGCTTGGACAACTGCTAAGAGTTCCTTGTCATAAGTGGAATATTTGAGCTCAGAGGGTTTCAGCTTAGAACTAGAATATGCTATTGGATGGTTGTCTTGCATAAGCACGGCTCCTATTCCTGATCCGCTAGCATCAGTCAAAACTAGAAAGAATGGTCTGTTAAAGTCAGGCAATTGTAGAACAGGAGCATTGGTCAATGCACGTTTGAGTAAATCAAAGGATTTCTGTTGGTTTTCAGTCCATTGATAAACAATGCCTTTCTTAAGAAGTTTGGTCAGTGGTAAAGCAAGTAATGAGAAATTACGTACAAACTTCCTATAGAAACTAGCAAGACCAAGGAATGAGCGTAATTCATGTACATTTTTAGGAACAGGCCAATGCAATATTGCATCAATTTTCTTAGGATCAACTTTTATTCCTTCTTTTGATACAATATGACCTAGATATTCTATTTCTGTCTTAAAGAATTCACTCTTGTCAGGATTTGCAAACAATTGATTTTCTTTCAGTAATTGAAAAACTAATGATAAATGCTCATAATGCTCTTTTTCACTTTGACTGAACACTAAAATATCATCAAAGAAAACAATCACACAATATTGATATTTTAGAAAAATACGGTTCATCATTCTACTGAAAGTAGCAGGTGCATTAGTTAATCCAAATGGCATAACTAAAAATTCGTAATGGCCAAACTGTGTCCTGAATGCAGTCTTAAATATGTCGGATCTATCTAGCCTCACCTGATGATATCCAGATTTAAGGTCAATTTTACTAAATATAGAAGATCCTTGCAGTTTGTCCATAAGGTCATCAACTCTAGGTATAGGATATCTATTCTTTACAGTGATCTTGTTTAATGCTCGGTAGTCAATACACATACGATAAGTATTATTCTTTTTCTTGACTAAAAGCACAGGTGCACCGAATGGAGAACTGATAGGTCGAATTAAGCCTCTATTTAGTAATTCTTCTACTTGACTCTGGATTTCTTTTTGTTCTATTTGATTGTGCCTATATGGGGCTTTGCAAGGTGGTTGTGTGCCAGGTATTAGGTCAATCTTATGGTCTTCTGGACGTGACGGAGGTAAACCTGGTGGTAGGTCTTCTGCAAAACAGTCCTTAAAATATGCAAGAAATTCCTTATGCTGAGGGTGCATATGAGTTTCTTTTGCGTGCAATTCATTCACCCAAATGAGATATGATTTAGTGTTCTTGCATAGTGCACGTTTTGCTTGAGTATGCGAAAGCAGTGGAAAAATATGAGATGCATGCATACCAAATAATGTAATAGATTTTCCTTGAAAATTTATATTCATTGTGTGTGTGGAATAATCTATATTGGGATTATGTCGGTGTCTCCATGGCATTCCTAGAATAATGTCGCTAGACTGTAATGGGACAACTAAGAAATTTCTTCTTTCAATATATGGACCAATTTGAATTTCTAAATCTTGAACTTCTTGTGTGCCATTGTACCTAGTACCTAAAAATGCAGCTTTTATGCGATAGTGCGTAGGTACTGTATGCAATTTCAATTCCTTTACCAATTTTGCTGAAATAAATTCATGCGTACTACCGTCATCATGCAATATAGTTCTTTCTTTTCCATGTACCATACATTTCATAGTCAACAATGAATGTGAAGTAGGCATACCTGGTAAAGTGTCGGAAGTAGTAGTAGGATCATCTTCTTCTTCAGTGAAATCTGGCATATCCTCATGCTCGTCTTCGTCCATAGCTCCAAGGTAGTTGATATGTGCTGATGGCTTCTTTGAATGACAATTTGCTGCGAGATGCCCTGGCTGGTGACACTTGTAGCATACGATGGGCTTGGCTTTGGTCACATTATTTGCAATGGCTGGGAGTCTGGGTATATTTGGATTTGCTTGTTGAATAGGCTTAGGATTTGGATTGACAGTGGATGGTAATGCAGGTGGTTTAGGCCAATTCTTCCGGAAAGATGGTGATGAGAAACGACCTGGATTAAACCTTCTGAAATTTGAATTGAATTGTTTAAATCCATAATTACCGTTTGCTTGGAATGGCTGTGGTCGTCGATCTCTTCCGCGTAACTTATCTTCAGTGTCGTGAGCTAAGGAGATGGCGTCTTCAAGGGTAGCAGGCTTGAACATATTCACCTCAGCGTAGTAATGTCCAAGAAGTCCAGACATGTACTTCCGCTTATGTGTCGTCTCTGGTACGTCTTCAAGCATGCGTAGCTGTAGGAGTGCATTCCAAAAACGCTCTGTATACTGTGGAATAGGCTCACGATCGCGCTGTTGGAGTAAATCCCATTGCTTGATAGCCTTCTCATGAAATTGCGGTGGAAGGAAATTTTGCATGAACTTCTTCTTGAAATCTTCCCATGTAGCAGGACATTCTATACTCTTGCGGACTACAGTCCACCAAAGTGATGCTCTGTCTATCAGATGGTTAGTAACACACTTGATTTTATCTTTCTCGGGATAAGTTTCCTCATGGAAATAGTCATCAAACTGGCTAATGAATGATAAAACAGTCTTTCCGTCTCTTATGCCATTGAAAGTGCGAAACTTGAAACTTCGTTTACTTATCTTGGATTCCTTGCGGATGGTTTGTGCTTCAAGAGTGGCGTTGATGGTACGGCGAATCAAATCGTCAGCTTGAGGTTCTTCTTTGTCAGTGGACGCTCCTTGTAGCTTTGTCAATTGCGCTTGCAAGGCTTGCCTAGCTCTTCGCTCTTCTTCCAATTGCAGCATGATAAGATCCAGCTTTTGTTCCATGGTAGGCTCGGGTAGGTCGTCTTCAGCCATAGGATCATCCATATGTGGGGTAGTCATCCTGTAAAACTCAACAAACCTTTCTCACTCAAAATCAGTTAGCGGGATGAGCGTAGCTCAAATTTGGGGTTACAAGGCTATGTATTTTTTGGTATTTTCTTCTTCAATTTTCAGAAATTCTTCAATATTTCTGTCTCCGTTTGCTGAAAGTACTTCAACAAACTTGTAGATAGGTAGAACAGCTTGCTGCGAACAACTTTCCAGTTCAGAGTTTTTGCATACGAACAAGTCTTCTATGAGTTTTAAGCACTAGTCAGTTCTGATTTAGTTTGACTTGCAGAGTTGCAGACTTAACAGACTTGCAGAGTTGTTGACTTGCTGGACTTAGGCCGACTTGCAGAACTTGGTTCCAAGTGACTTACTGAACTTGACTTCTGGAGTGTGAGACCCGGAGTATATCGACTTCTGTGCCCTGTATAACTTGCAAAGTATGGAGTGACTTAAGCTTAATGAATTAAGCTTAAGCTTAATAAGCTTAAGTTATGGAAGAAGAAGTATGGCAGCACGTCGTAAATTTTCGTGGGGGGGGGGGGGGGCCGTTTTTGCCTGCGCGGATTTTTCGGGGGCTCCTCTTGCAAGTCGACTTGAAGATTTTGAAGCTCTATAAGCTTCTTAAGCTTAAGATTAAGCTTTAAGGTAATAATAAACTTGATTATGAAGAGATCTTATCTCTGTTTGCAACGACTTGATGAAGAGAATGGATGAGTGGTCCTCCGCCGATAGAGCCTGGTCCTTCGCGATCTGACAGTGGAAACAGGGGTTCTTGATCGCCAGAAGTCTGCCTGTATCGACGGTTCGCGACGAGATTGAATGTAGAGGCCGTTTGTTCCTGGAGCTCCGCCTTCGCCCGAGATTGGTAGCGATTGGAAGCCCTTGATCTCTGCTCCGCTCTGATACCACTGGTGCGCAGATCGGTCGCAGATAGCTCACGTGGTGAATCCCGGAAGGTCCCCAAGAACAAAGTACTCTACTTTTTAGCACAAAAACCCATGTAAAAGCAAGCACGACATGAGACAAAAGACAAATTGGGTTCAATCTCCCCCATGCCTTGTGTGAGCGCTTCACAAAGCATGTATTTAATGTATATTTCCAATCTTCATGCTCAAAAATAGCCCAATTACAAAAATATGACAAGCTTTTAGCTTTTGAGTTTGCTTTCTACCAAAAATAAGAAAATAAAGCTAATGGACGGTGCCCATAGAGTCTGGCACGCCCAATCTCAATGTCCAAATAGAAATGACATATCCAGGCGCATAAGCGCATACAAAATAATAATAAATAATCAATGTCTCTATAGACATAACAAAATATAGGTGTGGCGCCTATCAAAATATAGTCCAAAGGTCGAAAACCCGCTAGACTCCAATGCTTTCCTCCGCCACTGCTGCTATCTCTACACATCAACTGAAGCATTCACAATCGTTAGTAAAATAACACAATTAAACCAACAAAAGTGAATACCTAGCAGTCTTCAGCTACATAAATAAATCAACTGGTTAGAAATAAATCCTAACCTTAATTTATTACGAGTGCGCACTCTAAACTCATAAACGTTTATTAATTTAATATGCATTTTGCGGAATCACCCGCTATGGAATCACCCATGTACACACTAAATTAATGAAACGCCCGAAAAGGACAGGCGTCCCCATCAACTTCTCGCACAAAGAATCCTCTTTGCGTATGAGCCCCGGTCATCTAAGTAAGTTTACGGAATCCACCGTAAAACCTCACGGAATCCACCGTGGAATATGCCTCCTGGCATCACAAATTTGACCTTGTATGCTAGCTTAGGGTGTCTAGGGGCACTCTTCAACTTGTACACTCACTTGCACGGCAATGCATATTTCTCATTGGGCAAATAAACCGAATCCTATGTATGACTTTTTGGCAATGAATTATACTCTAACTATATGGCCCTCTCCTAAGAGTGACTATCACCTCTGTACATGGCCTCTTTATAAGTAAGAGGCTCACCAGAATCTATCACCATGATATAATCCATGGAACGTGCATACCAAGCTTGTTGACATCTATCTTTAGTAGACCACCTCAAAATAGGCTATGGGACATATACATCCTATCCAACATCATGATCATGGGCCACTAGAATAGGATGTTGAGTTTCTTGTACAGTAACAGGAGGCTCCTCCTAATATATCACCTTGAGTATCTCAACTACCTGCTTAGGTCGATTATGCATCTTCTCCTCATGGAAACCAACATCATGGCCATGGATGACCTTCCTAGCTTGTGGATCCCATAGGTGATAGCCCATCTCATATGGATCCCCATAACCAAGAAAGATGCATTTTACTAACTTAGGATCCAGCTTATTGCATTTGTCTTTGGATACGTAGCAAAAAGCCTCACATCAAAAAGACATTGAGATGCGCATATGAAGGAGGTTTTTCAAACCATACCTCCTTTGTAACTTGGCTACCAATATCAGTGCATGGTGATCTATTTATCAAATGTACAACAATAATTGCATTCGTCCAAAAATGTTGTGAGAAGTCTACTTGACTAAGCATACTACAAACTCTTTCTTGAATGGTCATGTTCTTGCACTCAAAACCATATTTGAGGGCATGCATATCAAGCTAGGCCTGATGATTGTAAATAGGGAAGGTCAACCATAGCATGGGAACATCCTTATGGAGGAAGGGACTTGTTGCATGGGGATGCCCCTACAAAGGAACCAATCTCATAATTTTGCTATAGGAAGTTGTTGAGAAGGCCAATTGTGACCGCTGAAGGGGGTGGCGAGAAGGATTGTGAGAGGAGAGAGGGGGTAGTGAGAAGGAGCATGGGAGGAGGAAGGGAGTGATTGTGACCAAAGAAGGGGGTAGTGAGAAGCAGTGTGGGAGGAGGAAAGAGATGTGCGGGAGAAGGGAGACGAGTTGCGACCATAAAAGGGGGTGGTGATAAGCATGTGGGAGGAGGAAGGAGGTGATGCTCATAAGAGTTAGAGGGGGTAAGGTAGTGTTGTAGAGAATGAGAAGGAGGAGGAAGGGGGTGGTGAGAACTAGCATGGAAGGAGGAAGGGGCCCATGAGAAGCAGCACACTACCAGTTATTAGGAAGGAGGCGAGGAGGGACAAGGAAGAGGGCAATAAGAAGACTAGGATGTAGTGGTCACCACCATGGTAGCAAAGCCAAGAGATCAGTCATGATGAGTGAGTCGTGAGGAGTGAGCTACTAGAAGGAGGCGAGGAGCAAGGAAGGGGTAGTGAGAAGACCAGGCTGGGGTGGGTCACTAGCATAGTAGTAGAGCAAGGAAGATGGAGAGGAGTGAGTTGTGACGAGCTTGACCAGCAAGTGTACCTATGAATATAAACTTAAAAAAATTATACCTTGGATGCTGCCCCACCTTGCCTATTCTAGCCATCCTAGGACCCAAACTTCAGTGTATCGCCTAGCCACCATTAGGTTATTAATACATATTAAAACCTAATAAATTAAATTATGCCATCAAATCTTCCAATATTTATCATACTCTTAATCATTACATTTGTCAATTGTCAAGCCAATTTATAAACAGGTATAACTTATGTCTCATAACTCATGAGTCTTTAAATAAAATTGAATTTATATATTAAATAAAATTACAATAATTAATAATTGTGTTTATGTTACATGTCATTAAAATATGTTATGTGAATAGAGTATCAATGCAAAAAATTTGCATCCAATCAATGTTTATATTTTTTAATCGATTAAAATATTATTTTACATACAAGTAAATTTTATTACCGTTTTCAAAAAAATTACTAAACTTTTTATTACATATTTTTAAAAGTGATTTGTAAAAGATTGTAATTTATTATACACTAAATCTTGATTTTTCATGAACACTCGGCCCCAAAACAAAACCCCAAAGGATGGCAACTCCAAAATCACATTCTTATTTACTTGTGGACTTGTAAATTACCATCAGCATCTGTCATAACTAGTTTATAATTATAATTATAATTACAGTTTAATATAAAGATCACGAACTTGTTTTTTGGTCCTTTCGCCTGCGCGACTGCATTTCTGGTTCCCTTTCATCGTCTGCCCTTGCGGGGTCTTTCTCTCACAGCGTCTCTGTCTCTGTCTCTGTCTCTCTCTCTCTCGGATTGCAGTCGCCTGGCCGAACCCTAATCGAACCTAGGAGAACTTTGAAGTCTTCTATTCCCCCATGCTTTGATTCGAATGGCTGGCAGCGACGAGCCTGACACTACGCCCAGGCCCGACCGGTCTGGCGATGACGATTCGTCCGAGGATGAATTCGAGTTGGTGCCGACCTTCGCTAATCAGTATTGGCTCGAGGACGGCGACGAGAATCCCATCTCCTTTGCCACTCTGCCGTATGCGGACTCAGCTGAGGATGCGGTGGCAGTCTCTGATAAGGTATTCTTCCTCAGGGGCACACAGGACAATGGCATGCGTTTGTATGTGAAGGCTGTCGCCTGGAGGATTGAACTTACTAAAGATGTCAAGCCTACTTTTCATGTCAAAACAGAGAAGTATTGGTAAGAGTGATGAAGAACCATTCCTCTGTCACATATCGTTCCAATGGGTCAGTTAGTTATATGTGTTTTGCACGAGTTTCACATTGCCCGGCACTGCAGGATTCGGCTTGTGAAGCCCCGCAAGAGTTACGAGGAGATCATTAGAACCATTGTGAGTGTTGCCCAATTTCTCAACTATGTTGCCATGAATCCTACTGATTCAGAGCGTATCGCATGGAATCATGTCAATGAGGTCTTCAGGTAAGTACATTAGAGTGAGGACAAAGACTCTTCTTCTTTTCTTGGTTTTAGAAATAAAATGAGGAGAAAGCCGCTCTGCTACTCCTGTTCTTGGTATCTTGCAAGCTGTGCATTCAACCTGTTGTAAACTGAGGTGTTTGCCTGTTATCCAGCTCTTGGGAGACACAGCCCAGCCGCAATGACTTGCCTGCATATTTACCTCTTATTTGCCATCTTATGTCTATCGATGAAAGATTAGCTGGTGCCACTGTGAGTTTGCAGTCATATCACACTCTTATACTTGGTCACAGAACATGGAACTTAATGTTTGTAGTTGCCCTGATGTTTTATGGTGGGTGCAGGCTTTGCAAGGCATAGATACAGGTCCCGGAGTGATGCCAAAGAAGAAATTCATTTCAGCAACAGAGGTTAGCTTTGCATGTCCTTTCTTTTTCCTGGAAGTTCCCTGTCAAGCTTGTTTATACTCATCCTCTGGTAGTAATGCATGGATTAGATTCTGTGAATATCACAGATGGACAGTGCATTCTGCCCATTGCAAGTTCTTCCAGAATCATATATAATTTTTCCATTTGGTATTCAAGAGGAAAATGTTTAGATGATTGACCTTGCAAGCCTCTAAGGTGTTAGGCTCGGTGAAATTTTTAGTGATGCACACATTACAGGTTAGCTTTTGCTCTCTTGTTGATATCAAAGCAGTATTCCTACTTAGTTTCTAAGCATTTTAGCGTCAAGTTGTAGCACAATTAACCTTTTCCAGACCCATCCCCTACCATCTCAAAGCTGTTACCCTCATGCGAAACTATTGTGGCTCTCACCTTGAACTTACACGCACAAAGTTCCCATATATCGTAGTATGGTTATCTGCACTTTTGCCTTTTGCTTTACTCCTCACCTAAAGTGTGCTGGTGAAAAGAACACCTTAAGCTACAGTGCACTAAGCTGTTAATACCAGTAATTGGCAAGTGAAGAACATGACAATGAAAGAGAATGAAAAATTGCAACTGATAGTAAAGAACTTTCTTGGCACCTGCTGATTCAACCACTGAGACGTTTTGTGGGTTTGGAGTTACTGGAATTCTGAGTGAAAGTGCAAAGCTGACCAAATTTCTTCTAATTGCTGGAACCTGGTTTGCATAGACTGCCCACTCAACCCTCGTCACCAGGGCTCAACTGCTTGGGCTGGAGGAATTGGAATGATGTGAAGGAGGACCATAGTCGCAGCTCTATGTGGAATTCTTATCCCTACTGGTCTGCTAAACCCTATTGATGTGTGAAGCGCCTGGTTTGCTGATCACCTGCTTTCCACAGTATTCCACTTACATGCTGCTCTCAACTGAATAGCCTTCTTGTAGAGGAGAGGGAGTGCAAAATTGAATTGTGAAGCCTAATGGAACTTATTTTGCAACTCAATAGGTACATTTTTGAGCTATATAATTTAATGTTATTTTATGCTCATTGTGCCATATTTGAAGCAATGAAGATAAATGTGTTCTAGATCCCTCACAATTTAGACACATTGCCATGGATATGTTTGAGAACCCTTATCAGAGAAAGGGACCACTTACCTTTGGTTTTAGAATTTGGCTTAATTGAAGTGATTGATGTTTGAGGGGACCTAGTATTGCCCAAGAGCCAACTTGAATGTTGCTACTTTGAAGATGACATTAGCTTGCGATTTTTAGCTTACTCATTTACTTGTATCGTGTAAAGAAATGCATGAGCACTGATAGAGATACACAAATTGCATGACAAGCACATTGTGTACTGTAGAATGCAAGATGAAGAGAACTCAGAGAATAATTTAAGAATGAATGTTGCATGTTGTATATGCTACAAAGGGCCTCAAACCTCTGTGCCTCAAGGAATGTGGATGATGTGAACAGAGAGTGGTGTGGGAGAAGCAGGGAACAGCGTTGAGAGTGCATCTTACATCAGATGAAATGCAGCAGCAGCAAAATGGTGATGGCTGCAAAATGCATGTCTGGCAGGCTGAAAATGTAGATTTGGAAGAGATGATGGAGGCATCAACACCCCATCAGGTGGCAGAAGGCCGGGTGGCTGCTGGGCAGCCTGCAGGTGAAGAAAACACAGCTATAGATGGTGGTGACCGGCTGCAATAGAGTAGACAGCAGCTGGGCCACCTCAAATGCAGCAAAACACAGACCGATGAGAACATCAATCAGGTCGCCAAGTGGCAGAGGTGTTGCCAGCTGAAAAAGCAAGGTGTGATAGCAGCAGCTGGTCAAAAACAGCAGGTGACTGATGGGCAGCAGTGCCAAGACAAACCTCCATTGTTGATGGTGATGTCCTCCAGGTGGGTAACAATAGGTGTGAATATGCGATCAGCTGATGAGGGGCTAGGAGCTCCTCCGGCTGGGGTCTGGTGTGCAATGGGAGGGTATTCGGCTGATGGCTGAAAGATGAGAGTAATAATGATCAGGGATAAAGAATGACTAAACCTCTACTCTACTTATAGAGGATTTTTGTGTAGTGGTCCCATCGCTAAAAAATAAAGCCATTTATTTTTGGCATTTTAGCACGAAATTTTCTGAGGCTATTTTAATGACAACTAATTAGGGTTAATGTATCATTATTGAGTATTAGTGCAAACCCTAATATTAGTGGCTCCACAGTATGTGCATCTTGACTTGCTTGATTACAAGTCTTGTATGTGATCAACATAGTGCCGTCCCCCCTCTAGACCAAGGCAAGCCAATAGACTGCAATAGGTGATGAAATTGTAGGAGATGTTGCCATTTGGTAGGTATTCATTGAGTTCACACCATTTAAAAGTGCTATTCTAGATAGCTTAGCTTGAGTTTGTCATTCATAAGTAGTTTCCATACTTCTAGTATATATGTGCAATCGCAGTAAGAGATTTCTTATGATTTAGTATTCATTCAAATTTTGAATGGTAGCATAGCTTAGGACTTTGCAGACTTAGAGCACATAAGCTTTCCCAAAGGTTGGCTTGATAAGATTAGGTTTTTGAGGTGAAGCTGTGCTACAACATTGGGTGGAAGGTTCCTTTGCTGCCATGATTTGCTATGCATTGCTGCAGCAGCCTTTCGACTATTGCAAAGGTGTTTTGTTGCATTTGGTTGTTGCTGTATGCCACATAGTTGCTATGATACATGGTTGCTTGGTTGATTTGTTTGACCCTAGAACACAATCCTAATGTATTCATCATGATTGTTTTAGAGACATTGCTGCTGGTTAGCGTCAAAACACATACGATTTGCTTAAAGTGGTTGCTTGCATTCTAGGTCTATTTGAGTATGATGGGCTAGCTTATATAGCATCATTGGTTGCATAGATGTATTTATGTATGTCACAATCCACATGCTAGGCATCGGGAATTCTAGAGGAGTGGCCCCAACATTGTTTGGCATTCCTTGTTGTTGAGCTTGAGCCTTGGACACTGTGTTACAATGCAGTAGGAGGTGGATGTACTGCGAGCAAAAGTGGCGGTGGTGCGACAAGAGAATGCAACTCTATGGGAGCAGGTCGGTTGCCAGCAAGCTGAGGCTTGGGAGCAACAATAGTGGCTTTTCACCTGCCAAGCTACACACACGCGCGCGCGCTCACAACTCCACAAATGTGTTCCTGTTGGCCAATAAAGGATCTGTTCATCATGTGGCTTCAATTCATGCTGGCTAGAAACGATCCTTTGTTGTTTGCAGCCCTAGAGTTGATGCGTGCTTGTGGGCTTGGTGCATGACATGCTTGTTGGTGTCAACAAAAAAAAAAAGGATCATAATGATAAGCTTTATTGATTGAACATTTTTATGATTAAACATGAAATATTTAATGATTTTAGCTTAATGGGTTAAACATTTAATGTTTAAACATTAAAAATATTAAACAACTATTTAACATTATGATCTCTAAAGAAAATGCTACATGAAAGCCCCAATTATTAAAATGTTAAACATTTAACATTAAAACATTAATGTTAAAGGGTAAACAATATAATGATCAATGAATGCTACATTTAATAAAAACGTTTTGGGCTGTTTTGCAAAATTGAGCAAATCAAAACGTTTTCCAAAGGGGAAATGGCACATGGGAGCTGTCTCCCTAAAGGGGAAATGCCACATGGGAGCCCTTTTCCTAAAGGGGAAAGATTTTGGACAAGGAAATGCGTTTTGGGTCCTCGCCATGTTTTGGCGTTTTGGGTCATGGAAAGGAGTGTTTCGGGGTGTTTCTTGCTCCTATGTCAATAATGGAGAAAGGCTGATTTTTTCTCTTTCTTTTCTTGTTTGGTAAAGAAATCAACTGTTTTTATTACATGGTAAGTGATCCATATTTGCATGTCCATCCTTCACATGACCTTGTGAGAGTGTGAAAATACTTCTCCTTACTCTTTGGTTGATTGTAGGATGAGCAGAAATACACTCCTGTGGGGTGGGGGATTTTTGTCGATCTTAACCCCTCAATTTGTCTTCATTTCCTTTTAAGTGCCCATGGCTGCAATTTCTAAATAATTGTGATATTCAACCTCAAGTATTTGTTCCTTCTATTTTCTCGAATGGTTCAACCTCGGAAATAAGGGAATCTTACAATTGTTGAGCATACTACATTGTTGGGGCCTTTACACATGGAGAGAGAGGGGAGAAGAGAGATAAATGACCGTAGAGAAGAGAAGGAATAGACTATCAATCTGAAAATGAAAGCTGAATGTACCATGGACTGACTAGTCCCTGCATGCACAGCCAGTGAGGGCATTGCATCTGGGTGATGAGAGAGAAAATTACAAGCTGAACAGAGGGAGAGGCTTGCCTGTACAAAAGAATGATAGGCAGTAACTAGGGTTGCTGCCATTTATAGTAGCAACCCTTAAATGTGACTGACCTGATGCAGGTGGTAGCCGTTATCTGTCCCCTCATAAATGCTGCTGCGAGCCCCTGCCCGCTATGAATGCAGCCAAAACTGAAATGCAATGGAATCAATTCTTTGACTGGTAGTATGAACACACTAAAACTAAAATGCATTGAAATGCAAGGCAGGAATTTGAAATGGGCGGGCTATCAGAGCTCCAATGTCTTCATCAGACTCTAATAGAGCTCACAATTGGGAGATGAACAGCATGAAATGTACATGAACCATAACTAGGAGCTGAACAGCATGAAATCCACACGTCCAAGGTCATTCAACATGGAACCTCGGTTGCTTACCTCCTAGTCTTCGTAAACCAAGGTTTCTAATGAGTTACTAGCAAAACTTGGAAATTTAACCCCTTTCACTATCAAACATATGGTCTAGCACCTATAGACCTCCTGATAGCCCTTTGTTGTCACATTTTGAGCCAATTTCTTAGCACCTCTGTTTCAGAGCAATTGTGCAGTTCTTAGTCACATTGCCGCCAAGAAGAGGAGGAACCTTGGTGTGGAGAAGGCTAGTGATTTTGTCTTCATCAGTGCAAACTTGGGTGCTTTGTAAGAGTGTGTTTGTGAAGGCTGATCTGTTTATTTAGTGGGAGATGGAGTAGGAGGAGTGAACATGAGGGCATGTTCGAGAGCCCGGGGAGGGAGTTGACGAGGCAGCTAAAGCGTCCACAAATGAGGGGGGAGATGAGGATGTTATCTTGGACAGCTTGGAGGAGCCCAAGAGCCCTCTAGGCTTGAGTATTTGTAGAGGCAAGTTGCAGCATCAGCTTGCCATCAATGAGCATTGTTTTGACAGTTTGACTTGATATGTGTATCTACTAGCGGCCTTGCCTCTTGGGCCTTGGCTCTTTCATGATATCGACTTCAGCCTTCAGACATTTATGGCTCAAGTCTTTACTCTTTAGAGTCTTTTTGGTAGTATGTATTTTGCAGAATTGATTGGTCTTAATATATGGTGCACTGTTCATTTTGTTTTTAATAGGCAATAAGATGGTCAGAGTGTGATTTTCTGGTGTCTTTGAATACTTGTGAAGTTGTTTATTTCAAAATTATGAAAAATTCACAGATTTACCTACATCTTAATGTCCTGTTCCCAGAATGGGGCCTCCTTGTTTTGATCTCATTCCCTGTTCCTGTTCCCAATCCTTTTAGCTACGGTACATAGGATTCATGAATCTACGATTCATCACACATTCATGAACAAGTAGTTTGTAAATAATCTGTAATATCACTGTATTGCGTTTGATTTTGAACAGCCAAATTTTAATCATACAATTGAATGTTTGAGCTTTGAGCCTGTCTTGTTAGTTGTACTGGATCATTAAGTGAGAAGTTTTAAATTATGTGGACTTTGTAACAGGATGGGAGGCAAAATAGTAGGAAAAGGATGCATATCTCAGATGATGATGAAGCTGCTGATGAGCCTGAGCTTAGCAGTGAGAAGAAGAAATTAAAGCCAGATATTGATGTGCCAGCCATTGATGATGAAATGAATGATCTTGAGGAGACAGACATGGATGAAGTTGCGGATCTTTCAGAGACAGTGTGCTGCATATGTGACAATGGCGGTGACGTTATTTGGTACTTTTAACTTTTTTTGAAGGCTTGGTGTTACACACGTGCGCTTGTGCATGTATATGGCTGTGCTTTCTGATGAAGTGCTAACATGAGTCATTTAAGTTTAGCATTGTAAGTAGTAACCAACAAAGAAACATTTGCGACAGCTGTGATGGCCCATGCATGAGATCGTTTCATCTTAACAAGGGAGCCAGCGGTGCAAGTGATGCTAGTTGTACCACTCTGGGTTTTAGCAAAGCTGAAGTGGAGGTGGGTTGTTTCTGTTAGCTTTTTATATTTCTGATTGGTTTCTGTCTGTTTACATTTGCAAGATGTTTTAGCATGATTGCTTTAGTTTATGATCTCAAGAGTGGAGGTGTACATCTGTATTTAAGCTACATAAATAACCATGGATCGTGTAATTCCATTTTGTGCGCTGTAAACTTGTTGGGATGTGCATTAGAGACTGTTCTGACATGTCTCAATGACTGTTGTGCTTGGCATTATTGGACACTGCTGACAAAATGGGTGGTTTTCACTGATGTTGCTGCAATTTATCACTTTTCTCCAGAGTATGGACAAGTTTTTTTGTCCCAACTGCAAACTAAAAAAGCACCAGTGCTATGTGTGTGGAGAACTGGGTTGCTCTGACGAGTCTGCAGGTCCTGCTCAAGAGGTAAATCTGTGACTGCTTCTCCATTAAAAAGTCTGACCTTATTGCAACATTTATGTGAAAGTATCTGCCAAATCCATTCTAAGCTGCTTAAAAATGTGCAAGTTATCTCATATATACTCCAGTTCATGCTCCTTGGGATTAGTATGATTGTAGCAGGGGACACGATGATAGTATAAGATAATATATAGGGCATATTTTTGCTGCTATGCATTTTTGCCAAATCCTTTTCTTCACTGTGAAGCATGTATCCTTTATGCAGCTATTTCCACTACCACTTCTTATTGAACTCTTTACAAGAGCAGCAAAAGCCTTAGCCAGTCAGGTGGCTAAGCCAAAGCTTTAGTTTCCCTAGTTTTTCATTGCTGAAACTTGCATTTTCAGGTCATGCACAAAGAGATAGACTTGGGTCATTCACTTAAAAATAGAGCATGATGGGTTAGAACAGATCGAGAAAATGTACTAAGAAGCATTTTTGGAGGTTTGGCGTATGAAGCGCTGTGTAACCAGAAGAAAAATTAGCAGCAGGTGGCAGTTAAGCACATCAGGATAGCTGGCAAGGCTAGCAATGGCCAATGATTGGAATGCTGCATCAGGGAGAAAAATGAGGTTGTCTGTAAAAGGAGCTGGTTATGTTACGTAGCTTGCGGGGGTATATGAACATAGAGAAGGTTACTGTGTAGGAACTTGTTACTTTGGTTCTTATAGCATATATATAAAGCGTGCTCATTCTCTTTTAGTATACAGAATAGTGAACCTTTCAGTAGACATGGCTTAACTATTTGCCCACTGGTTTCTGTTTTAAGGTAGCATTTTTCAGTCTCTTCTAGGACAAAATCTGGAAGAATTGATCAAGAGCAGAGATGAGAAGTCCTGTAACCTTTATGTGCCTGGTTAACAGGTCTTTCTTTGCGATGCGGCCATGTGCGGCCACTTTTATCATCCAGATTGTGTTGCTGGAGTGATTCTGAGAGACAAAGAGAAAAGTGAGCAAGATACCCTTTCAGAATCTATCAGAGAAGGAAAGGGCTTTGTGTGCCCCATGCATAAGTGCTGGAAGTGTGGAAAAGGAGAAAATAAAGAAGAGGAGGATTTGCAGTTTGGGGTCTGTCGACGGTGCCCAAGGGTTTGGCATCGCAAATGTTTTCCAGCGTATGTTCTGACTTAACTCCGTAAGAGCATTGTGCGGTCTACTGATATGCGTTCTTGCATTTGTGAGCTATAACTTGTCTATATTCCTTCTTTTGGTCTGTTCAAATGCAAATTTTGGGTGTATTCCTCTGACTAACAATTATCAGGTATTTGATTTATTTGGCAGATCACTTCTATTTGATGCAACAGATGATGAGGAACAAAGAGCTTGGGAAGATTTGCTACCGGATAGAATTCTTATCTATTGCAAGTAAGAATTCCGCCCTGTAATGTACTCTGTCCTCTCGCATGCTTGCCCCCCCCGGCCCCCTTCTGGCGGGTAAAATGTTGCTGAAATTAAAGATAATCAGAGTATGAATCTGGCCAGCATGTGAAAACCACATTCATACCTCTCTCTCATGTGCATACTTGCCCTGGAAAAAGTATCTAAGCAGAAGCTGGTTAGTATAGTGCTCCTCTTTTCCTTATCTACTGTCAGAAGCAAGTTCTCATAATGCTTATGCATGTTGATCAATGCTCACGCAATGAAGTGTTATAGCTACATCTTCATGGATATAACCTTGATTTTTACTGATCAACAGAAGCTGTCTGTTACATCTTAATGGCTAGCTAGACCAGGCAATACGTAATTATACACACACTGTACTTGATGCCTCGTCAGGAATATGCTTTGGTAGTATTGTTACTTTTTTATATTTCAGAAAGTATCTGTGCACACACGGTACACATGTGAATATATTCATTATACTTCTATCATGTGGTTAGCAATCAGTAAGAAGCCTGGTGGCGGTCTTTAATAATTAATTAGGCTGTACTGCTGATTTGGGTTTTTTGATTTAACAGGCGGCACAAGATCATCCCTAAGTTGGGAACACCAGCTAGAGATCATGTGAAGTTCCCAGAGGGTTCACTTCCTGCTCCTAAGAAGCTTGCACCCAAAAATAAAGCAGACATGGAATATAGAAAAGGCCAGTTGCAGAAAAAGAAACTTAAGCAAGAAGTTGGACTGGAAAAGAGTATGTTTGACACAAAATCTGGGAGGAAGGCAAGTCCTTCCATGAAGGAAGTCAAAATGGATACCTCACGACCTATGAAAAGCAATCTGGATAAACGTGGTCCTATTTTAATCAAGGGGAAGCAATACGATAGCTCAAGTCAGCTTGAGAGCATGGTCAAAGGCAGAAGCATAACAAGTGAACAAAAACCTGGAAAACCTCCACTATATCGAGATACAAGTGCACAACTAGCTCAAAGGAAAAACAAACCAGCTTTTGTTTTTGGGAGTGAAGTATGCAACATGTAAGGAAACAATATCTTACCCTTGGAGGGTAAAAAAGCCAGCCTCAGTAGTGTTCAGGTTTACAATCTAGTGGTTACACAAATATGTCAGCAACTATCTAAAACTTCCCACAAAGTTGTCCTTAATAGTGTTTGGGTTTAATAATCTAGTGGGTAAATCATGAATATGCCAGCAGTTCTGTTAACCTTTAATTAGCAGTAGCTCAGATGGACTTGGTTGGTACCTCCAGGGAGTTTAACCCCATGACCATTTTTGGGCTTACTATCTTCTTCTATTGCTCAACAGGGTCAATGCACTGATTGAAAAGGCAAGAAGCTCTGTTAACATTGAGAACGTACAGAAGAAGCTGGTGGTGCCTTTGTGCTATAGACGTGCTCCAGGAAAGAACCCTGGCCAAAAAATTTCAAATACAAAACTAGAATCAATAATCAGAGTATGTATACTTCAATCATAAGATGTAAATGTCATGGCAAAGCTTATTGACTTAACATCATGTTTGATTGTGAGGGTATCATGTGCATGTTTGTTACCTTTTGAGTCGACACAAAATTTAGCAACTTTTGGGTTTGATGGGAGAAAATTCATGCTGGTGAGCTCTGTAAGAATGATAGCTGTTTAGACATGACTATGATGTTGATCCCCATAATTTAACTTGTTTGAATGTAGGGCGTAGTTTGGTTATATAATGCTCTTAAACGGTCTTGTTTACCTTGCTCTAGATTAAAGAGTAAGGTACCTATAGTTTTTGTCTGGTTATGTGAAATGTTCAACATGCTTATATTTTATATAACACTGGTCCTGAAAACCTGTCCATATTGGTTCCCACCGGAGGTGTATATGTTTGAATCTAATGACCTGCTTACATGCATACAGCAGTGTGAGATGGTACTAAATGCTGGGTTTTATGTCTGATCATATTTTAGGGAATGCACAAAGCTGTAGAGACTCTGGATAGTGGCGGGGCTATTGAGGATGCCAAAGCCAAATGCTCACCAATTTACATAAAGACACTTGAGGCATTCAAGGTTTTGTTTTTTTTAAAATCTTAAGCAATTAATTTGACTAGGTAGTTTGAAAGGTGTGATTTTACTCTATTTCCTATTCCATGGCTTTTCAAGCCATACAACTTGAGTCTTTTATGCTTCCCAAGAACTGTTGACCTTTTAATAATCTATACTTGCTGCCTTGGTATAATCCTTTTGGCAGAATTTGCTGGTGCTTTGTATGATTGTTTACTTTTTTTTGTGGCAGAATGAGTTGAGGGTGTACCTTTCACCCTTTTTATACGGTGCAAGGTACACATCCTTTGGTCGACATTTCACAAAAACCGAAAGGCTTGAAGAGGTAGGTTTCATTTTACAAGAAATTGATGTGTAGGGATGGAAAATTTCTAAGTACTTGTGATGTGCTGCTACATATTTGAGTGTTGTGCTCTTCATTCACGACATTCTATCCAGTTTAAAGTTTGCCTTCCAAGTTTCATTACTGTGCAAGCTTCTTTGATTTTTCAAAGATGAAATGGACTAGATCCAGATTGTAGTGCCCTTAAACATCTGTGCTTTGCAATCGGGCAAGTGATCTTGTTGTGTTTGGGATCTTATGGCTGGCTGTGATTCTGATTCCCTTGACATGTAATCAGAGTTTTTTGTGCCTTTGTGGAGTGGCAGCTGCCTATATTTTCTTAAAGCTTTGATTAAAGGGCATTTCTCTTTTTGCTTCTCCCGAGCATTGCATTGCATTGTAGAAAAACAATGGCCTTTGAGATTTCATCTTCAAATGTGTATTTGAGAGCTGAATTGTAGGTTTCCTCTATGCAGATTGTCGAGAGGCTCCACTGGTATGTTCAACCAGGAGACATGGTAAGACCACACTACTACAACTTTAGTATTTGCCTTGCCATCAGTAAAGGCTCTTGGGCTTGCTTGCATTATTTCATATGCAATACAAGCCAACGGGCACATTTTTTATTGGCCTTTTTACTGATTCAAAACAATGCTACCTTAGGTGGTGGATTTTTGCTGTGGAGCAAATGAGTTCTCGTTGCTAATGAAAAGGAAGCTGGATGAGATTGGGAAGAAGTGCGAGTACAAGAACTTTGATGTCATTCAAACAAAGGTATGTGTCTTTTCCTCTTCTCCACCATTGCTGGCAAATGAATGAAATGATTATTTTTTGATCGTTAGCTCCATGTATGAGTGGTGCAAAGCTCATAAAATGCTCCATGGATATCAGTTGATCTGACAATTGCATTTCAGTCCAAGGATATATTTAGCTTGCATGAGGCAACTTGTACAATATTGTTCATATGACTAATGTAGATAAGCTTATGCGACTTCAAATTCTATCATTAAGTACTTTATACACTCTTTTAAGGGAAAATAGCTTGTCTTAATATGTCTAAAAACACCCAATGTTGTAAGGGTAGACTCATTATTTGCAACAAACTTCTTCAAATGACACCACATTTTCAGTGAAAAATGACCATTAGAGCTGGCTCATTGAGTCCCTGTTCTTTCTTGCTGCCTGCCTTTTGTCATCTCCATGCAATTTACAATGCCCTCCTCACCTTGCCTTCTTCAATGCCACTCTCTTTCCTCCTTACTCATTGCTGCTGTTGTTACTGGTAGATCTCTTGTTGTGGTTGCTGCTGATGTCACCCCTTTGCTACCCACACCACGCTCCCATAGTCGCCTGCCTTCTGTTGTTTGCTTGACGATGACTGCTTAGTGGGCTGCTTTTGCTGCTGATGTGAGCAGCCACCTTCCCACTGTTTCTGCCATATTCCCTCCCTTGTTATTTTGTGGTCCTGCAGTGCCTTTTAGCTTTTGAGAAGGTGGATTAAGACTGTGGGCTTTTTCTCAATGGACAAGTGTGCATCTGTGTGTATGGAGCATTGCTCTTTTGTTCTCTGTGGGTGGTAAATGTGACTGTAGCTGTATTCTTTCGGTTTGCTTGCTTTCTGTTGCTTGCTTCTAATTCTAGATATTGGTTAGTTGGCACTGTGTGTAAACAGGATGTGGTTTGACTAGCATAGTAGTGTTGTCCTTGTTGTCATTTGTGTTGGAACCATTTGTTTGTTGGGGAAATGTATAGAGATGAATTGAATGGAAACTCAATAAACAGATCCGCATTGGCTTGTATTGGAGCAGTGCCCTTTTCTCAAAAAGGTGGTGGAGTGTGCTTGTGGCTGTTAATTTTGTTTGTTTGCTTGCTCTCGCTTGTTTTCAGTTGCTTGCTTCTAATTCTAGATATTGGTTAGTTGGCATCTTGTGTACATGGGATTGTGGTTTGATTGGTAATAGAAGTATTGTCCTTGTCATCGTTGTTTGTTTTGGGAAATCTAGAGACTAATTGAATGCAAACCATGTCTTGGCGTGTGTTGGAGCATTGTCCTTCTGTTTTTCTAGGTGGTAAAGTGTGCTTGTAGGTGTGTGTTTATGCTTGCTTGCTTGCTTTTGCTTGTCTGTGGTTACTTGCTTCTAACTCTAGATATTTATCTGTAAATGGGATTTTGGTTTGACCAATATAGTAGTAGTGTCATTGTCTTTGCTGTTGTTTGCTTATTGAGGATGTTTGTTGTTGTTTGCATATTGTTCCATCTGATGTATGAGTGTTGTTGTGTGTTTAGTTTGTTGATTTTAAAGTCTCCAAGATAAAGGTTTGTTTGTTGTGCATATGGTTGTTTTCTGGTATAGGAGGGCTTTGGAGAACAGGGGGTGTAGGGGTGCCATGTCTTGGCAGAGAAGTTGGTGTAGGAGATAAAGTGCCATAGGACTAGAAGGAGAGTGGGAAAGGATGAAGAGTATGCAGGGACAAACTTCATAGAAGCATAAGCATTGGGTGAAGCCACAAGTGTGTCTTTAGATGGTTGAAACAATGGCAGCTCTCTTTCTCTCTCTCTCTCTCTCTCTTTCTCTCT
The DNA here is from genome assembly GCF_053477565.2 of Lygodium microphyllum. NCBI lineage: Eukaryota > Viridiplantae > Streptophyta > Polypodiopsida > Schizaeales > Lygodiaceae > Lygodium > Lygodium microphyllum. The sequence continues at coordinate 2,052 of NW_028229855.1, read as the reverse complement.
CAGACCAGTACAACACAATATGGCTGATAAGCTGAAAGTTTTAGCAAGAAGGTTCAATATAGCAGCTATGCACCATTCAGATAAACAGAACTTAGTTTGTTTTCTCCACTAGGCATAAAGCTAGGTTCCTCTCCATTGACTTGCATGGTTCTCCATCCCTCTTCGTGTATGTTTAGAGTGGACCTAATTCCTTTTAGGTGCCTAAATGGCACAGACCTAGGGGACATATATATATGTATATATATATTCCATTCTTGCCCATTGCATAAAATTGATAGCCTAGGTTCTTAGGCTGTCTTGTTAAGGGACTTGCAACCTTGGCCCTTTGCCAATGAGTGATAAAGCAACCCAACACCAAATCTAGGTAGGCAAATGTGAACTTGTATGTATCCTAGGAGAAAGCAAATTTTCCAAGGTTGAACATGGAGATTGGCTAGCATGTGGCCATAAAAATCCTTGACAAGGAGAGAATTTTCAAGGACAAAATGATGGAAGTAGGTACCCACCTATTTCCATGCTTCTCTAGGCTTACTTCTGATGGTGCATTTGGAATGAAAGAATTTGTCGATCCCTCCTCAAGAAACAACTCATGCACGTGTTTCAAGCAAGGGGATTATGGCCATGATGATGCAAGGGCAACAATAGACCCTCATGTTGCCACCCTTGATGTACCACATTGGCGTGAATCTCAATGATCAGCCTTGTGTCTTGCCTTGTTGTCTTTTATCAGCGGACCATCACTTTCATTGATGCCTATAGGTCTTGTAAGGCCATGGGCCTTTCAGATGGCTACATGGTGTGCTTTTGGAGTGCTGCTCACCATATCGGGCAGTCTTCCTATGACCATAGAAAAGCCCTTCGCATTGGGTGTGGGCATGAGCTTGCTCTTGTGGTTGTTGATGAACATCCAATAGCAGTAGGGGTTATTGGAGGAGATGGTGTATGTGAGTAATTGTAGTATTAGGAGGATGGTACGACTTCTTCTCATGGACAGAGGCCACGATTGGCAAGCTAGGCCTTCCCCTGTGTCATCTTGTGGAGCATGACATTGCCAACTTCTGCCTCAATGAGATGTGTTTTAGATTAAGCAAGAGGTTTCAACCAACTTTACTATTAACAAAAGCACATGCCCTAATGGGCTATCCATCACATGCGGATATGCTGCTTGACAGAACCACAAATCGAGCATGCTTATTTCCCAAAACCAAGGGCTGTTTCCTCTCTCCATTTCGCCAAAATACAAAATATTAATGTTAAACAATAAAGTTTACTTAAAAAATTCTAACTATTAACGTCAGATGACTAGAAGACATATTTTTGTTCAATGATTCACAATGTCATCGTACTATTATAAAAGTAGATCCCCTTTTAGACAATACTTACAAAGCATGTATATGCTGAACGCGATACAAGGAATGCTTAGTGAGCTGGTGGCTGTTCAACAACCACCATCTCTTAAGGGAGGGAGGGGGTTGAGCTATGTTGAAGGAGATGTACATGAATGCAGCAAGTGGCAGCAGCATATGCCCTATTGGGCAATGTGAACGAATTGTGTATATGGCATATGTGATACAAGGAATGCTTGATGAGCTTATGGCAGTCCAACAGCCACCATCTCTTAAGGGAGGGGGTTGAGGGATGTTGAAGGAGTGTCATACTACCCTCCACATGTAGGAACGAAATAGGGTCCTTTGTGAAGAAAACTTCTAGGGTTTGCACTGAGGAAAACATAGAGTGTACGACAACGACAGAAACACAAAGAGACAAACACAAACACAGAGAGCAAAACTCAAACGCTAAACCCAAAACTCAAAATTCAAACACAAACAGAAGAAGGGAGAGAGAGAACACAAATTTGAAGTGAATGAATGCTGTAAATGAATGTAAGAGTGTACAGTGTGCTCAAGGGCAGAGCAATGTTGGAGTGTGACGTCCATCGGAGACAGATCCCAAGTTTGTAATCACTAGTCAAAGTGTGAAGAGAGAAGAAACTGCAAAACGCTGACACTAGGGGCTGCCTGAGACAGAGGTGACAGTTGTAGAAGGGAGAGA